>NC_056725.1:1326216480-1326218980 GCF_019279795.1 Protopterus annectens | reverse complement strand
CTTGATGTCTCAGGTGAGCCATAACCGCTGCCATACATTTGGTGAACACTCTGGGGCTGCAGTGAGACCAAAGGGCAGGGCTCTGAATTGGTAGTGACTGGCCCCCAGCCGAAAGTGGAGAAACCTTCTGGAGCGCCTGTGAATTTTGATGTGATAGTACGCATCCTGAAGGTCCACTGAGCACATCCAATTGTCCTTGCCCAGAAAAGGCAGAATGGACTGAAGTGTGACCATCCGGAATCTTGTTCTTTTTACAAACTTGTTTAGTTTGCTGAGATCCAATATTGGTCTCCAGTCCCCTGTTTTTGGTACCAAAAGAACTTTGAGTAGACTCGGATCCTATTTGGTCTGCTGGGACTGGCTGGATGGCTCTTTTGCTAGCAGTTTTGATATTTCTAGCACTGCCTGTTCCTTAGACTGGGTGGAACATCTGGAAGGGGTCCCTTTTGCTGAGTTGGGGTTTGGATAAAGGGGATTTTGTAACCCTCGGATATGACCGACTGTACCCATTTGTCTTGAGTGAGGGAGAGCCAGGCTTGTGGGTACAGCGACAATCTTCCCCCGACTGCCTCCGAAGGTGGACAGTCGGGCAACACCAGGGATGCTGGAAGGGTTTATCAGAGAGAGGCTCTCTGCTACCCTGATTCTGCGGACACCCTCTGCCTCTTGGGTGGCGTCTGTTGCTGTTAACCCCTCTGCCTCTGGGAGTAAACTGCCCTTAGGATATGGTCTGGAAGGGTGGAGAAAGCGGACTCCTACGGCAGAAAGAGTCTTGCCATCTTGCTCACCTGGACAAGGTGTCTTTCACTTGAGGCCCGAACAACGTCGAACCATCAAAAGGGGAATTAGTGAAGGAAGCCTTGAAGGGGTCTGCAAAATTACAAAGCCGCATCCAGGCGTGACACCTTAAGGCCACACCTGTGCCTGCGGCCCTACTCGCCCATCAGCTGCATAGAAATGAGCTGCATGGAGGAGTTGACAATGGAGTTTAGGGTTCCTAGCTGTGAGTTGATTTTATCTTGGGACCCAGCAGCTGACGGATCCTGTAAAACTTCACCTAATTCTTTAAGAACATCTCTTTGAAGGCGGTGAAGTGACACAAGTAATTCAGCGACCGCATGGCAAAGGTCGCTGAAGAAAACATTCGCTTACCGTACCTATCCATAGTCCTAGAATCCTTGTTAGGAGGATGGATAGGTACTGAAGAAAAAAGATCGGCTAGTTCCTTCTTGGTGGCTGCAGCCACCACCATGGCATCAACCGGGACACCTTTTGATAAAAAATGTCTATCAGCTGGAGCCGTTATAAATTTAGAAGGCCTCCGTGGGGTGGGTTCCACGAAACTGGAGCCGTCCACGCCTTCCGTGCCAATACTTCCATAAGGGGGTCGAAAGGCGGAGACACCCAGGAGGTGGAGGGTCGAGAACCAAATGCCTCCAGGTAAACCGACTCAGTCCTCGGAAGGATTGAGGGAAGACCAGTTCCCCTCTGTTTCAGGATTTCAAGGATGTCAGAAAAGAGACATCCTCAAGGGGGACAACTTAGGGATCCTTCCGACTCATCCAAGTCGGTATCAGATGCTTGATGGACTAAGGGGGAGCTCCACATGCTTCCTCTTAGATGTCCTCTTGCGTGGAGGTTCACCTGACGGATCAGGAGAAGCCTCGGAAGAGGAAGATATTCCCCAGTGGGGAAACCTATGAGGCGTTGGATCTCTGGGTCCGGGAGCAAGAGAGTGGGAAGAGACATCAGCAGGCACCGTGGTGGGAGGCTGATGGAGCTGACTGACCCGGTGACCATGCACTGGGGCTAGTCTGCTCCTCATCACTTGAAGGCTCCCCTGTCACACACAGGCCAGAGGGCTCCACGCTCCGAAGAACTAGGAACCCCTGGGCCGCACTTTTAGCAGGGATGTGCTCAGAAGCCCGATGTCGGGTTGAGCTTACTCAGCGCCGGCGCTCGAGAAGGAGAACGGGGTCGGACAAGGGTCCAATGCCACTACCGCCCCTCGGGCCGGGCCGAGAGACCAGGCGCCCCGGATCCTCCAACGAAGACATCAAGGAGGGACTGATCCAGACGAAGGGACAGCAAAGCGGAGCCGGGCGGGGGAGGTATCGGCTCTGACTGGCCACAGCGGTCATGGCTCCGAGGAGCTCTGGCTCTGAACTCTGGGGAGAGTCCAGAAGGAGGAATAGTAGGTGCTGGAGTTGAAAGAGCCGCTGTCTGATGAGATGGGCTATGGAAGCATTTGGGCCAGTGCCTGAGACTTTGCTAACAGTCTCACTTGACCACTCCCTCAAGGTCATGGTCGGAGAAAGCCTGGATGACCCGATAAGAACGGCTCTGATGGCCCAGCTCGAGAGCAAGGGTGACCCGGGCGAGCGGATCGACTCAGGATGGGGACCTGGACCTTTCCTGGAGACGAATGGAGCCAAAGGAGCGGAAGGGAATACGTCGGCTCCAGCTGGAGCGCGCACTCACGTGAGAGGCTGAGGTCCAG
>NC_056725.1:1326103980-1326206480 GCF_019279795.1 Protopterus annectens | reverse complement strand
AAATGAGCTGCATGGAGGAGTTGACAATGGAGTTTAGGGTTCCTAGCTGTGAGTTGATTTTATCTTGGGACCCAGCAGCTGACGGATCCTGTAAAACTTCACCTAATTCTTTAAGAACATCTCTTTGAAGGCGGGTGAAGTGACACAAGTAATTCAGCGACCGCATGGCAAAGGTCGCTGAAGAAAACATCCGCTTACCGTACCTATCCATAGTCCTAGAATCCTTGTTAGGAGGATGGATAGGTACTGAAGGATCGGCTAGTTCCTTCTTGGTGGCTGCAGCCACCACCATGGCATCAACCGGGACACCTTTTGATAAAAAATGTCTATCAGCTGGAGCCGTTATAAATTTAGAAGGCCTCCGTGGGGTGGGTTCCACCGAATCCGGAGCCGTCCACGCCTTCCGTGCCAATACTTCCATAAGGGGGTCGAAAGGCGGAGACACCCAGGAGGTGGAGGGTCGAGAACCAAATGCCTCCAGGTAAACCGACTCGTCCTCGGAAGGATTGAGGGAAGACCAGTTCCCCCTCTGTTTCAGGATTTCAAGGATGTCAGAAAAAGAGACATCCTCAAAGGGGGACCTTAGGGATCCTTCCGACTCATCCAAGTCGGTATCAGATGTGATGGACTAAGGGGAGTCCACATGCTTCCTCTTAGATGTCCTCTTGCGTGGAGGTTCACCTGACGGATCAGGAGAAGCCTCGGAAGAGGAAGATATTCCCAGTGGGGAAACCTGAGGCGTTGGATCTCTGGGTCCGGGAGCAAGAGAGTGGGAAGAGACATCAGCAGGCACCGTAGTGGGAGGAGCTGATGGAGCTGACTGTTGACCATGCACTGGGGCTAGTACGCTCCTCATCACTTCGAAGGCTCCCCTGTCACACAGGCCAGAGGGCTCCCGCTCCGAAGAACTAGGAACCCCGGGCCGCACTGACAGGGATGGCTCAGAAGCCGATGTCGGGGTTGAGCTTACCAACGCCGACGCTCCGAGAAGGAGAACGGGGTCGGACAAGGGTCCAATGCCACTCGCCCCCTCGGAGCCGGCGAGAGAGACCAGGCGCCCGGATCCCTCCAACGAAGACATCAAGGAGGAGATCGGAGCAGAGGACGACGGAGCCGAAGGGGGAGGTATCGGCTCTGACGCCACAGCGGTCATGGCTCCGAGGAGCTCTGGCTCTGAACTCTGGGGGAGAGTCGAAGGAGGAATAGTAGGTGGAGTTGAAAGAGCCGCTGTCTGATGAGATGGGCTATGAAGCATTTGGGCCAGTGCCTGAGACTTTAACAGTCTACTGACCACTCCCTCAAGGTCATGGTCGGAAAGCCTGGATGACCGATAAGAACGGCTCTGATGGCTCCGCTCCGAGAGCAAGGGTGACCCCGGAGCCGAACGGATCGACTCCAAGGATGGGGACCTGGACCTTTTCCTGGAGACGAATGGAGCCAAAGGAGCCGAAGATACGTCGGCTCCAGCTGGAGCCGACCGTGAGGGCTGAGGTCCAGAGGTATCGGCGCCGAGCGGAGCCGATGCTGGAAGCTGCGACTCAGATGTATCGGCTCCAGCGGAGCCGATATTGCCACAGATAGTGAGCCACCAGCCAAAGGCTTGGAACTCGGAGCCGACGGCTTGGCTGGCTTCAAAGGCTTCTCCGACACAGACTTAGTCGGGGAGCCCTCGGGCTTTAATAAGCCCCTTAAGATTAATTTGTTCCTGCGCTCCTGCAGGACTCTTGGGCTGAACGCATGGCACACGGAACAAGAGTCCTGCAGGTGCAGGGGTCCCAGGCAGTAAACACAAGAAGTGTGACCGTCTGTCAGAGACACCTTCTGACAGCACGAGTCACACTTCTTGAAGCCTGAGACCTTTGTGTCCTTCGACATAGCTGTCGGGGTGAAAGGGCACTCACACACACACACGCACCCAATTCAAACAAAAAACTAAGAGAAAAAAGGGATACAGTGTACAAACACGCCACAGACACAACACAGAATCCCTATCAGGAAAGGGAGCAGGCCTAAGGCCTAACCTGGGGGGGGGGAATAATTTGGGATAAGGGAAAAAATTAGCGCTAATGGGGAAAAGTTTGAAATTAACTGTTAAGTTAAGCTAAACGAAGAAAGGGATGGAAAAACTAAGCAGGAAGGTAAACTATATATATATATATAATTCCCAACACTTACCAAGAGCCGGTAAAATGCACCTCGCTGGCGAAAGTGGCAAACGAGATCTGGGTAGTTATTGCCTAGCATCATGGGATATAGGGTTGCCTCGAGCCGGTAAAATTAGCTCTCGAGCTTTAGTAAGTGGCCGAGTCCCCATCCAGCAAGAATGAAGGTGAGATTGACAACTTAACATTAACTCCTTAAAAAAGGCATTCAGTTGTGTGCAACAGTGTTTGGTACAAGTCTCAAGGAGAACTGCACATAAGGAATTTCCTGAGACACAGATGCAAAGAATAAACAACTCCCTACCGGGTTTGAGGTAAGGACGACTCACTGAACTGTCATGTAATTCACCTTGAAACAGAACACAAAGTAGCTTAACAACAGACAGCATGACATCGGAAAAATTTGTAATTCCAAAGGTATTAACAGAGTGTCTTCATGGATAGGATCCAAACTGCAGAAGAAAAAAGTGTATATAAGGATAGTAAAAGTGTATGATGCTAGATCTGATTTTTTGTTAGATCTGAGTACTGGAGGTGGAGATCATCTTTCATGCTGTCTCAAAAGCTTAACCTGAGACATTAAAAAGTACATTTGTGTACACTTACCATAAATGCAGATGTTTGAGTGCATTCACTGCTGCAGTCATCACATTTGGTTTATCCTGCCAGGGGTAGCCCTCAGTTGGCCAGAATATCAGAGGCTTAGTATTTCTGCATCAGTTGCTGTTGCTCCAGGACTGATGTCAGGATGTCTGTGGTATAAAATCAGGCAGCCGACACCATTACATCAGTTTTTCTTGCCCTAATTGTCAGAAGCCCCCAATACGGAGCTGGCTTATGGTGGAAGAGCACCACCAGTAGAAAGTAAATACCAAAATTTCCTTGTAAAGGGAGAGAGAGAGACACGGGGGATGGAGGGAGGGAAACCAGGACTGCAAATGTGAATACACTCAAACATCTACGTTTATGGTAAGGGTACACAACTGTACTATGTTCTTAGTGTTTCACTGTTGCAGTCATCACATTTGGGTTGATTCCCAAAGCTAAAGAAAAGGGTGGTGGCAGTCAAGAAGAGTGGGGGCTGGCTAGGATGCCCTGCAAAACTGCGGTGGCAAAGCCTGCCCTGGATTTGGAGAAGACAGGCAGGTGGTAATGCTTGATGACGGTATGAACAGATGTCCATATTGCAGCCTCCAGAATGTCCCTGGTGGGGACCCCTCTGAGAAAAGCTGCAGAGGTGGAGGTTGCTCTGGTGGAGTGTGTCCTGACCCCCTTTGGGGGTAGTTTCCCGTGTTGGTTGTAGCAGGAATGGATACAGTGTGCTATCCATTTGGAGATTGATTGTTTGGATATGGCCTTGCCCTCTGCTCCTGCAGTGAAACTGACTAGCAATTGGTCAGTTTTTCTAAAAGATTTAGTCCTGTCCAGGTAGAATCTGAGCTGTCTGTGCACATCTAGAGAGTGCAGAATCCTTTCCCCTTGTTTTGTGGGTTAGGGAAAAAGGTGGGCAAATGAATGGATTGGTTGAGAGCCACACCGGACACCACTTTAGGCATGAAGGATGTGTTAACCCTGAGGAAGACCCTGTCAGCATAGAAAATGATGAAGGGCTCTACAGTCATTAAGTGCTTGTAGCTCTGATACTCTTCTAGCTGAAGTGATGGCCAGAAGCAAGGCTGTCTTTCAAAAGAGAAATTGTTAACTCTGCTGAAGCTGCAGGTTCAAAGGGGGGCAGGGTGAGCTTTTCCAATACAAAGTGAAGGTCCCAAGCTGGGGTAGGAGTGTTTCTGGGTGGCCTTAAGTTGTTAGCCCCTCTTATGAACTGCTTGATGAGAGGGTGTGAGAAGAGAGGTGGCTCTGTGCTGAAATGAGTAGAGATGGCTGAGGCATGAATTTTAATAGAAGAGAAGGATAGAACCCTGTGTAGTAGGTCTGCCAGGTAATGTTCAGGCTCCCTTAGCCTGGATCCAGGTGCAAAACATTTTCCACTTGTTAGCATAGGATTTTCTAGTGCTGGGGTATCTGGCCTCACGTATAACATCTAGAACTTGTTTGCTTAGGCTGGCAGCTTGAGGAGAGATCAGGGAATAAGCCAGACTGCCAGGTTGAGGGTCTGCAATTAGGGATGCATGAATTCTTCATTCCTCTGGGTCAGGAGTGTTGAGATCTGAGGTAGGTGCCATGGTGGCAGGGGTGACAGGCTGCGCAGCAGTGGGTACCTGTGCTGGCGTGTCCAGTCTGGGGCAATCAGGTTTGCCCTCGGTTTTTCCTCCCTTATTTTGAGCAGTACCCTTGAAATGAGTCGTAGAGGGGGAAATGCATAGACAGAGAGGTTTACTCACTGGAAGGATAGAGCATCCACTTTACAGGCCTTGCTGTGAGGTTCCCTGGTGCAGAAGTTGGTGAGCTGATAACTGGAGTGGGAGGCAAAGAGGTCGACCTTCGGGGTGCCCCATTTCTGGGTTACAAGGGTGAAGGTTCTGTGGTCTAGCTGCCACTCATGTGGGTCTAGCAAGTTTCTGCATAAGTTGTCTGCCAGAGAGTTTAGAGAGCCTGGCAGGAATTGTGTTAACAGGTGTAGTTGCATGGCTGAGGCCATGTGCCAAAGGGTCATGGCGAGCCTGCAGAGAGGATAAGAGTGAGTCCTTCCCTACTTGTTGATATACCACATCATTAAGGTGTTGTCTGTTTTGATCAGTAGAGGCCCTGGGGAGAGTAGGGGTCTGAAAGCTGTCAGGGCATCCTGAACAGCTAACATCTCTTTTTGGTTGATGTGCAGATGTATTTGATTTGGGCTCCATTGGCCCTGAATGCACCTGCCATCCAGGTGAGCACCCCAGGCATAGTCTGATGCATCTGTGGTGAGGGTCTGGGTGGTGTGGGGTTGTGAGAAGGGAAGTCCCTTGTGGTTGCATGTTGCTGCTCACCAAAGAAAATCTTTCCTTAGACATCATTGGTATAAGAGTTTCCAGGTCTTGAGAGTGCTGACACCAAAGGCTTTTTTGTACCATTATAGTTTCCTCATATGCAGTCTGGCATACGGAATGAGGCCATGAACCCTAGAGCTTGCAGGATTTCCCTTGCGAATAACTGGGTTCTGGTGGCTAGTTGAGAGAAGCAGCCTGTCAGGTAGGCTTGTTTTTCTGGTGTAAGGAATGCCATCTGGGATGCTGTGTCCAGGCTTGCTCCCAGGAATACAACTTTTTTTGGGGGAATAGTTTTGATTTCTTTTTGTTGACAGTATACCCCAGTGAGGTCAGTAGGTCCTTTACAAAGGTCAGGTGCTGTAGCAGCTTTTCCTGACTGTCTGCCTGATTCAGGCAGTCATCTAAGTATGGGTAAATCTGAATATTTCTTTGTCTGCAAAACGCAATGGCAGGAGCCAGACATTTTGTGAAAACTCTGGGAGCAGTAGATAAGCCAAAGGGAAGCGCAGAGAACTGAAAGTGCATAGATCCTGCCCTGAAACGTAGGCATTTCCTGCATGATTCCCAGATTGGGATGTGTAGGTAGGCCTCTTTTAGGTCTAGGGTGGCTAACCAAGCATCCTTGGAAAGCATAGGTAGAAGCTGCTGGAGGGTGAGCATTTTGAATTTTGGTATCACGAGAAAGGTGTTTAGAATGGATAGATCGAGGATGGGGTGCCACGTGCCCTCTTTTCTGGGTACCAGGAAGAGTCTGGAGTAGAAACCTTGGCCTATCTGTTCTGCAGGAACATACTCTACTGCCCTCATGGAGAGCAGGGAAAGGACTTGCTTTTTGTCCTCTGCTCACTGGTTTGGAGGAAGATTTGGGAACACTTTTGGGGTTGGCAGAGTGTGGAAATAAAATTTGTATCCCTGGGACACTATGTTGAGGATCCAGTGGTCGTTGGTAATGGTGGCCAAGTTGGCTGTGTGGAAGGAGAATTTTCCTCCTAGGGGCACAAGCAGGTGGGCAGAGGGAGGGGCTGGAAGTGTAAAGCCATTGTGAGTTCTTACCATAAGGGGGTGGCTTTGCACTCCCTGTTTTTGAAGAGGAGGAACTCCATTACTTAGATCTCTGCATTCCCTGGGGCTGTTGTCTGGGGGGAGGTCTGTTTCCCCTGGGTCTGGGCTGAGCTGGCCTGGTGGGGGCAGGAAAGGACCAGTGCTTGGAGGGGCAATGCCTACTGAACCTTGGTGGCTGGACCTGTAAGAAGTCTGACAGCACAGATTTAGCTTTTTCTTCCATCTTTTTTAAGACCTCTTCTGCCTTGGTGCCAAATAAGTTGTCTTTGTTGAAGGGTGCGTCCAATAATTTGGATTTGACATGGTCTGGCAAGGTTTGTTCCTTAAGCCAAGCATGCCTTCTAAGGACAGAACCAGTAACTGCTGCCCTGCAAGATGCTTCTAGGGCATCAAAACCACATTGTAAAGTGTGCTTAGTTACTTGACTTGCAGAATGCATTAACTCTTGTAACTCTTTATTTTCTGCACAAGCAGGAAAAGAAGATTTTTTTTTGTTTGAGGAGTTCCATGGTATGTTGCTGATATTTCAGCACATGGAACTGACAATTTAATGCTCTAATAGCAACAGAAGCAGAGGAGTATACTTTTTTATCCCATCTGTCTAATGCTCGGGAATCCCTATCTGAGGGGATGGGATTCTTAGCTGAAGTTGCTTTGATTCCTTTAGGTCCTTGAGAGATGACGTTGGGGTCAGCAGTAGGATTTTTGAAAAGAAATCTGTGAGAGTTAGGGACTCTATAATACCTGTGAGGTTTACTGGGAGCAGGAGGGAGGGTGTCAAAAGTCAGACTGGATTCCATAAAAATATCATCCACAACATCCAGGACAGGAGGAATGGCCCAGAAGTCTGTGCTGTGGTAGATCTAAGAATTCCCGGAGTCTCTTTTTTTGACTGAGGATAGTCCTGACATTCCCATTGGAAATGCTCCCTTAAAGTATGTAGGGTTTCCCCAAAGGAAAGGACCTCGGGTGGAGAGGCTGAAGGGATGCATTCCTCTCTGCATCAGAATACTCATAAGCAGAGAGGGGTTGCATATCTTCATATTCAGATGCATCAGTCTCATCGGACTCCTGTTCAGATAAAACAATTGGGGACAAGTCTCTTTTTCTTTTGGAAGGGGTAGCCTGGCTTCCCCGAATAAGCACTATAAGGTCTTCCGCCATTTTAAGCATTTGAGACTGACGCAAGGAAGCAGGTGCCTGAGCTTGGGTCATCGTTTTTTGGTGTGGTTCGTACCCTGGGCCTTAGAAACTTGGTTGTTTTCATAAGAACTGAAGACATGAAAGAAGTTGTCAGTCTGTGTCGAGTGTCAGTAGTGCAAAAGACTTCCTTGGAAGCCGGTGCTTGCTCAGCGGCTCCAGACCCATCCAAAGTAGAGACATCCGCGGGATCCTTAATCAAAGTAGAGACATCCGCGGGATCCTTAATCAAAGAAGAGTCTCGCGGCATACCGGACTCCGAAAGGGTCTCTGTATCGGCCTGCAAATCCATCAGGGGCTGCGAAAGCGCCTCACTGAGGACTGGAGAACTGACAACTAGCTTAACGGAAGCATCGTCAGCAAGTTTGGACCGGTGCAGTCTGTCTCTGTCTTTATCCTTATTTTTTTTGGACGATTGGTAGTCGGATGGCTTACCAAAGCCATATCAGAATTCAAGGACTGACAGCGAAAATATCTAGCTACAATAAGGGCCTGACAATGTATATTTCTGTCATTGAACAAAGCACAAAAGCGACAGCGGGGGACGTCGTGGTCTGGGCCTAAACAGGTGACGCAGTAAGAATGAAAGTCTCGGTGTGGTATTTGCTTTCCGCAGGCGAGACAATTGTTAACTTTTTCTGACATCGGTTAGAGCAAGAAAAAAGGATCCCCAATGGGGTATTTACCTTAAGAAGACTTCAACTTCAATTCGGAAACAAAAACTCAGGTAGCCGCCGACTGGCACTCGTGCAAACTGCTTCTGCTTCCGGCTCCTCGGCAAGAAAGACTGATGTAATGGCGTTGGCTGGCTGATTTTATACCTGTTATCAGTCCTGGAGTGACAGCAACCGATGCAGAAATACTAAGCCTCTGGTATTCGGGCCGACTGAGGGTTACTCCTGGCAGGATAACCCAAGTGTGATGACTGCAACAGTGAAACATGAAGAACATCTGTAAACTGTACAGTATTGTATGTGTTGTCTGTTATATAGGCAAGTTATTTTACTAGTATTGCGCAAAAAGATAATACAGTGCAATAAAGGTTAATAGTCTGCAAAGTTTGTCTGCACTAACCAAACTTTGTTTTACAAGGCACTAAAACAGCAGCACAGACATCTGACAGACATCTGCATTTAATCTTTCAGTGTACTACTAGGACTTTGGTTTCACCACGCAAAAGCTGTTTAGACTTTTATTTCTACTAGGCACGAACACAGAGCTGCATTCGTCAGCATCAGTAAGTACAAGACTGTCATTGCAGCACAAACATCAGCACAGCTGCAATAAATCATGCCTTTCTGCCTAAGGAGATCTTACAGCACATATATTCCGTACATAAATTCATTCCCTCCAGTGGAACTTGGTAAATTTGCACTGTAACTTCCAACTGACAGAGCCTACGCTTTTTGACAAAATCACATCTTCACATTTCAAGCAAATGTTCATATCTCTGGATCCCTAGAGGTTACTAAAGAACTGTAAATTACTAACTCCTCATCACAAACGGTTTTTACTGTGCAAATATTCTTTAGGTTTTAAGTCTTTAAATAAATTGCACATATCACAGTAAACATGGTAACTTATTAAGTTTTTAATAGCTTGTAAACAACTTATCAACATCTCAGCAACCACTCATGTTTCACATATACTATCAGCAGCATTTTGTTCATCCAAGTGAGTGCTTTCGTATGAGGCTAAACAGTTCTGTGTTCCTTGGTTGTTGAGATATTTAGAAAAGCATGACATTTATGATAATATAAATATTACATGAACAATTATCAATATCTTTTTACCTGCACTAGACAGAGGCGAACTATTAGTACAGTTGAGTTTACTATTGTGCAAGCTTTAAGAAGAAATATTTCAATACTCTGTATGTAGCATGGTTTTGGAATTACTGATGCAAATATGAAGAAGCAATATTTGATTTCAAGAGTCGTCAGTAGGCTGTAACTGTAGAAGCACCTGGAGGTGTCACTTGGCTGTAATGAGTTAAATTCAACCTGCCTTTTGAAAAGAGGTCAAACAGCTCTCAAGTGGAAACTGAGTGTAGTGACAGACTTCTACATCAAATGCCCTCTGAAATTCCACATTTGCTAGCTCTGTATAAGAAGCAAAATGTCAGTTCCTCCACACAGTTCACACACAAAAAAAAATCTAATTATCCACTTGCGTACAAAATGCAGTCAAGAATGCAATTCTAGCTGCTAATATTTCACTGTACTGCAAAACCCTGACTTACAAATCGTCAGACTTCTTTGCCAGGAGTTTTGGCATTAATCTGTTGGGAACCATTTATGATTTTTACTTATGATGTAATGCCAACAAAATAAAGATAAATTGTGGTTATCATCTGCATTCTATCACTCAGTATAAGATGTAAAAGTAGAGTTGTGTACATAAACTTACTTTAACAGTAGATGCCCGATTGCCTGCTTGGGAACTTGCAATTTTACCCCCTTTGGAGACTGTATCCCCCTCCAAGTGAGATCCAGACTGCAAGAGATCTGGCCTTCCCCACCAGAGAATTTCCCTTTATACAAATGTCAAAACATGAAAATGAAAAGATTAAAAGTAAAGATGTTGAGTTAAGGCTGACATGATGAACAACTTGATCTCTCTCATGTGGAGCTTGGCTGGGGAAGCAAGACAATCATTGTTGCCATGTACTCTTCAGAAATTTCCTTTCAGATACCTGACTTGGAGAGAAGAAACTCGAGAAGATCTGCTACATCTCTAATTTGCAGGAAGAAAGAATCTTCCCTTGGCAAAATCTATCAGACATCCCAGGAATACAATTCTATGAGAAGAGATGAAAGAAGATTTTTTTAAGTTGACTTGAAAATCAAGACTCAGCAAAAGATTCTGAAAAGTTGCTAAAGCCTCAACAGCTGAAGACAGAGTATGCATAGATAAAACAATCATCCAGATATGGAAATACGTAAATGCCTTGAAGTCTGCAATAAGCAATTACTGAAGCTAAACATGTTAATACCCTTGGTACAGTGGAAAGTCCAATGGGTAAGGACAGTGAACTAATAATATAAGCCAGACACACAATATCTTAAAAAAACAGTCTGAACAGTTTGACAATGGGAATGCGATAAGCATCCATTAAGCATAGCTTTACCATCAAACCTAGAAAAAGGAAATGAAGAGAAACATTTTGAACTTTGGAATCTTGACAAAAAGATTTAGATCGGAAAAAGTCTAGCACAGGGCTTCAGGATCCTTCCTTCTTTAGTACAAGAAAAATCCTTGATTAAAAAACTTTACCCATCTAGCAGTGGGACACTGATTTTATTACACGAATAAGCATCTGATTCATTTTGGGAGGAAACATACTGAGAAGATATTCCTAAATTATTATCATCCTCCCCTTGCAATTCATGCTGTTCCATCTGAAAATCCAAGTCAGAAAGATCGATTTTTTTTTCCTTGCCGGATGAAGAATTAAGCAAGGGAAAGGCAACAATGAGCTCCTAAGCAAATCCAAGCAAATATTCCTTGTCCATGAAAAGAGAAACAAGAAGGTAACATTTCATTATACTCATCTTTCCAGGGAAAACTCCATGTAAAATGACCACCCCAAAGAAGCCACACTCATCCTAGATTCAAGACCCTTCCCAGCTGAGTGAAAAACCTTCACCTGCCTCATTTTTCTTAGTTAAAGTGTGCTGGTCATGTCTGGAAGCATCTTTGTTTAACAATTAATTTCCTTCCTAGTTGTGCCCTACATGATATAGTTGCAAATGGTTTTGTAAAAACAAAGATTATAGTGCGCTGTTTGACTTTTTAGTTTCATTGTTTACTCAGTTTTTCTTCTATAAGCACACACAGACAACAGTGCCACTGAACAAAGATATACAATCGACAAGTATTGTGGGTAATTAAAACGAGCTGTGTCTTATTTGCACTATGGTTTCACTGCAATGCCATCATGTGCTCATTTTCAATGTCAGGTGCTCCATTTGCAAAAACTAATGGACACCTTGCCTATCTAGTAAAAAAAAATACTTTTGATGCATTTAACATGGAAATACAGTAGTTTACACCTTAGTTTAGGTAGGGAGGCACTGCAGATCAAGTCTTTTATGACTTCATGGCAGGAATTTTCAGCTTTGAGAAACTTTACAGAGGGCCGTCCTTACTAACAAAATAAAATGCAAAAACAATACACTTTTTGCTTCAAAAACAGTTGTTGTTGTGTCTTTCGGCTTTTCCCGGTTAGGGGTTGCCACAGTGGAACTCCGGTCCGCTAATGATTGGCAGTAGATTTTTACGTGCCGAGTTGCCGGCCCTGACGCACAACCTTCAACGAAGGTGCGCCCATTCACACATGTCTCGACACTAGCTGAGAATCGAACAGGACAATGTCTTACTGTGAGGCAACAACGCTACTGCAGCACCACCACCGCAGTATAATTTGATATTGTATATGGTAAGGAGGGTATATTCAACTCTAAAAGTTTGTTAGTTAACATTTACTTTAGAACATGACCAGTACACTAAGTGTGCTGCTGCTATATTGAACTATTTATTATAGCTCTGCAATTTATCATTGTAAAGTGCTCCGTAGTTTCTGCACTTTGGGCACACTTGTGTGATTTTTAGATTAAGAAAGGTTAGGTCTTTACTCTAACGGCAGTAGGGAACACCCAGTCAGTTCTGAACTTGGAAATCAGAGAGGAAAGCCTCAAGTATGTTTTAGTGACTGGCCAGTAGGCTATTTCATCCGCTTAGTCAGTTTCTCTGCCTGTATAAATTCCTCACATTTGCGTGATGCTGCTCATTGCATAGTGGTGGTCAGCAGTGCCCTGTGGACAGGCACAGGGCTTAGAATCTCAAATTTCCTATAAAACTATCCCAAGAGATTCTGAGCATGTAGTTGCTTGATGAGCACCAGGTTTGCTCAAAGAGGGGCATTGCTCCAAGAGATTAGTCTAACAATGTACTTCTTACCCAACTAGCACCCTAGCAAAGCTGTTCTCCTGCACAGTGGTTACACAAAGAGAAGCACACGCACACACACTTGTACCCAAATCCATGGATCTATACTTTCCTGTCTCTGTAGCCAGCTTGACAGAAATGGGCAGCCTGAGACAGTGTAGAAATTGTTTCATGTTTACAGACAACAACCTAATTCTCAAACAATCTTAGAAAGTATGTGAGGGATGTAATTCTACAGTGTGTTTAGTGGAGGCAAGGCTCTTACATACTGGCACTAAAAATATTAAACAAGTTGTCAGAAAAACATGGCACAATACCTGCCACACACACTACAGGACAAATACAAAGATCTACATATTCTGAGCTCTTAAAAGTAGTCTACCCAAACCAAAATCCCAAAGACCTATCACGTGCAGTAACTGCAATAGGTACCCTCAGCAACCTAAAAAAACACACTACACCAAAGCAACACCCACCACAACACATTCAGCTTCAACTCACAGTGTCTTTATGTCTAAGCCCATAAGGCAGACCATCACACAATCCAACATTTTGGTTATAGGAAACTCTGTTCTGAGGCATACTGGCTGAGCAAGGAGAGGGTTATAGTCAGTTGCCTTCTGGGAACAGAATCAGACAGATTGCGCACGTCCTTGGGTCACTGAACCAAAAGTACCAGTATGACTCAGTCATAGTCCATGTGGGAGTAAATGATCCAAATTGTACCTCCCTGGAATACAGGAACAGGGTTGTGATGAGCTCTTGGACTCTGCATTGTGGGATAATTGTTAGAGAAGGAAGAATGCTGCTCAGTGCTAGGCTCATTTTGGCCTGGGAGACTGACAAAAAAATCATCAATTTTAATAATTGGCTTAGTTTGTGGTGTCATTCGTAGGGGTTACAAAAATCTGCCACCCTGGAAGGATATGTGCACTTAAGCTCATCTATGTACAACTCACCATAAGCAAAATCCCATACCATAGCCTTGCGTGCTTTAGGTCTCTCTCTATGACCCAGGAAATACATACCTCTTACATAAATGAACTTGCGTCACCTCCCATTCAATCCAACACCATAAGCATGGATGAGTTCAATTATTCCACTACAGACTGGGAATCATATCAGACTTCAAACTTGCAGGTTCACAGATTCCTGGACTTTGTCAATATGAATGCCCTGGCCCAACTAGTCCATATACCCAACTGAGGGTGCACATATCCTTGACCTAAGTCCTCATCAGCATGGGGGAACAATGCACTCCCCAGACTGTAATGTCTTCACTGGTCAGGTCAGACCATAAAGCTATCACCTTCAAAATAAAAAAAACTGGTACAGCAGGTAACCCTGGTACTTTTCCAAGGTTAACTTCCATCTTTTAAATGACACCCTGACAAAATTTCAAGCCTCCCCTTCAAACGCAGGGAACACCGCTGACTATGCAAATTCATTCACAAAAACCCTGTACAGTCATGCATATTGCTGCATACAGGCAGCAGTACCTACCAGAAATAAGCATAAGACTAACTCAAAAACAAGCCAGTCTGGTGGAGTTC
Source organism: Protopterus annectens (assembly GCF_019279795.1). Classification (NCBI taxonomy): domain Eukaryota; kingdom Metazoa; phylum Chordata; order Ceratodontiformes; family Protopteridae; genus Protopterus; species Protopterus annectens. The sequence goes on along the minus strand of NC_056725.1, from coordinate 1,326,192,626 downwards.
TATCTTAAATATGTTGTATAACAAAAGGAAGAAAATTATGGCCAAAAACAGAAAGTGCAATGCCCAGCGAGGTAAAAGTTCCCCCAAACTAAATAAACACTTGAGGGGACTAATGAAGTTTACCAAAGCCTAATTTAAAGTAAAAGCAGCCTCCCAGGCTAAGGAGAACCAGAAAGCATTCTATTCTTCAGCTACTTTGAAAACCTCAAAGGCAATACATAATGTGCCAAATTAATTGCAAATGAAGCCACCTATACTGAGCCAGAGGCTACAGCAAATCTACTGACCAATAAATTCAGCTCCTATTTTATCTAGCCCTCCCTGGGCAACTCTCAAGAAATAATCTCCAATCACAGCTCCCTCAGCTACCACAAGAGAAAAGGTCCTCAGTGCTCTCCCCCAAGTCAAAAACACTGCATCAATGGAAGCTGATAACATCCCAGGATGCCTCCTTAACAGCATGAAACATGATCTACTGGGTCCACTTGAAGCACTATTCAATCATAACCTCCAAACAGACTTCATGTCAAGAGAATGGAGGACTGTAACTGTTATTCCACTGCAGAAGGTCATGCCATCCATGGACCTGGAGAACTATCGACCCATAAGCCTGAGTAGTCTCATATGTAAGGCCATGGAAAGAATGACTATAGCATGATAAACAACATAGGAAATCTTCAGACATTGGCTCCAAACCAGCTTGGTTTTATCAAGGGCAGGTCATGACTACTTAACATGGTGGATTTCTTTGAGAAGGTTACCAAAGAAATTGACAATGTCAAAATGGTGCATACTACCTATCTCAACCTGGCCAAAGCATTTGACAAAATATCCCATATGGTGTAGACTAGGTATACTCCCAGAAGTCACTTGCTGGATAGCCAGCTGGCACAGATAAGACACAATAAAGTCAGGATAGAAGACACTACCTCACTGCCCCACAAAAATGGTAGTCACTAGCACAGTCCTCTATGGTTCGGTAATGCAGCTGCTCCTTTTTGGCATCTACTTCTCTGAAGTCAAAGCCAACATCAAAGGCCTCTGGCTGACCAAGTTCACAGATGACTGCAAACTAGGCACAGTCACAGAACTCCCTAAAGCCAAACATCCTCCAAGAAGGCCTGACACAGACTAATAACTGGAGCCAGTGTCATAATCTAAAACTCAGTCCAAAAATGCATAGCAGTTTATTTGGGAAAGATTACCATTTCTGGAAATGACTGCATTAATAATAATACACCACTAAGAGATGACCCTGTGATTAGGGCTTTGGAAAAGCATGTAGATACTGACTTGGCCTTTGACCATCATGTGTCTAGTGCAATAAGAAAATAATTTTACACTGCACAACGTATAAGCAAGCGTATGGCATCTACTTCACCAGATGTCATTGCTCCACTGTACTCAGATGTCATCAGACCAATCACCAAGTAAAATGCCTCCTTCATTACATACCTGATCAGGCATATGTAGTAAAACTCTGTCACGACAAGTTGCCAAAGTATAAAACAACAAAGCATTTACATCCACTCAATTATCTCAATACGCTACAAGTAAAAAGAAACTAGATAATGCCCTAGCCAAACATATTCAGGTAAATAGTGAACACAAATTCAAGTTTTTGGCTATTGACCAGGTACATCAGGACATTAAGGGTGATCTCACGCCTTTGCAGCTCGAAGAACTTGAGTTAGCTTGGCAAATTAAGCTGAACGCATATAATTTTCCAGGTTTTAATGAAACCTGTTCTATTAGTAGCATTTTGAAATTAAAAAGTCTGCAGAGATGATTGAGTGGATGTTATACATTCTCAGCGTTCAGCATGCACATATTGTCTGTGTATGTTTAATAAGAGATAAACTGTTGTTTTGTGCTGTAAGCTACATGGTCTTTTAAGTAACATTTATTTGACAAAGCATTATGGCTAATAATTGAGTTGTAATTTGTACATGTTATATTCATGAGGTAGTTGGTTGATTGTTTTATTTTCATATTTATGTTCAATATTCTTAATTTTAGTTGAATGATATACATTTTCTACAATAGCATTTACTTTTTAATTGTATGCCTTTAAGAAAAGTAAGGTGTGAGCTATGTTGTAACAGGATAGGTTAAAATGCTCACCTGATTCTATTTATATGGATTTTAAATTCATTATACTGTTTCTGAAGAAGTTTGCTTATTAGGTAAATGAAAAGTGCTTCAAATTTTAGTTCAATAAATGCTTTGTTGTTTTATACTTTGGCAAGTGGTCGTGGCAGAGTTTTACTTCGTTTACTGTTTAGTGTGCTTCATTAGTTTAACTGATCAGGCATATGTAACAAGTGGAGCTTCCTCAGAGGTTCCTCCCAAAAAGAACACATGGTGTAGAAAAAGTACAGTTTTGTACCTACCATAAATGTAGATGTTCGAGGATCCCCATTGCTGCAGTCCTTACTATTGGGTGTAGTCCGCTGTCCAGTCGGCCCGAATACCAGAGTATAAGGCTGACGTCGGTCAGGGCGCATTAGACTGACGTCAGTACGTCAGGGTACTAATGCGCATGACCGACGTCATATCCTCAGTCTTTTCTTGCCCCAGATGTCAGAAGACCCTAAAAAGACAAGGCCCAAAATACCTGCACCAAAAATATATACAATATATACAAGAATATATACAAAAATATCAGCATGTAATCTCACCTACACAACCACCCCTAAACACAGAGGGGAAGGAGGATAGGTAAATTGGACTGCAGCAATGGGGATCCTCGAACATCTACACTTATGGTGGGTACAAAACTGTACTATGTTCTTCGCTCCCCATTGCTGCAGTCCTTACTATTGGGTAGAATCCCAAAGCAGAGGTAAGGGAGGCTGGCAAATCATAAAGAAGTAGGAGCTGACAACATGCCTTGCAAAACAGCTGTGGCAAAACCAGCCCTAGACTTAGAGTAGATAGGAAGGTGATAATGCTTAGAGAAAGTATGCACTGAACTCCAAGTAGCTGCTTCCAAAATATCCTTAGTTGCCACCCCCCTTAGAAATGCTGTTGAAGTGGCAGTAGCCCTAGTGGAATGAGGCCTAATCCCAGCTGGAATCTCCTTGCCATGATGGGAATAACAAAATGCAATGCAAAAGCCAATCCACCTAGAAATAGTTTGTTTTGACACAGGCTTGCCCTCTTGAACTCAAAGCAAAAGAAACAAACAACTGCTGAGACTGCCTAAAATCCTTAGTCCTGCTTAAATAATAACGCAATTGCCTGTGTACATCTAAAGTGTGCAAAATCTTTTCCCCTTTATTTTGGGGGTCTGCATAAAAAGTAGGCAAATGAATAGTTTGGTTTAAAGCCACACTAGAGACCACCTTAGGCATAAAGGAAGGATTAGTACGTAATGATACCCTATCCTTATGGAAAATCAAAAAGGGCTCTACTGCCATAAGGGCCTGCAACTCAGACACCCTTCTTGCAGAAGTAATAGCCAACAGAAAAGCAGTCTTCCATGACAAGTATTTCAATTCAGCAGTAGCCGCAGGCTCAAAAGGTTGTAGAGTAAGTTTTTCCAACACAAAATTGAGATCCCAAGCAGGAGTAGGAGCTCTACGGGGGTCTTATATTCTTTGCCCCTCTAAGAAACTGCTTGAACAAAGGATGCGAAAACAATGGTGGGTCACAATCATAGTGAGCTGAAATTGCTGCAGCATGAATCTTAATGGAAGAGAAGGACAAACCTTTGTCCAATAACTCAGTAAGATATTGAAGAGCCACACTCAAATTAGGCTCAGAAATCTCCAAATTCTTTGCTGTACTCCAAAATAAAAATCTCTTCCATTTTTCTGCGTACACTTTCCTTGTACTAGGTCTTCTAGCTTCCATAATCACATTTAAAACTTGTTGAGGAAGTTGAGACCTGCTGTGTTTCAAGAGAGAATATGCCAGGCTGTTAGATGAAGAGAGTGAAGCTTGACATTGAGCAGATGACCGTCCTTCTGAGATAACAGATGAGGAATCAGAGGTAAAGGCCATGGAGGCTTCTTTACCAGACTCCGTAGTAGTGGGTACCAGTGTTGCCGAGGCCAATCTGGAGCTATCAAAATCATCCTTGGCCTGTCTTGTCTGACCTTTAATAGTACCTTTGGAAGAAGAGGCAGAGGTGGAAAGGCATACACATGAAGGTTTTTCCAACTGAAAGACAGAGCATCCACTTTCCAAGCTGTGTGATGAAACCCCTTTGTGCAATACTTTGGCAGCTGGTGGTTTAGTGGAGAAGCGAACAGATCTATGTCTGAGTTCCCATGACACTGTCAATTTCTGAAATACATGAAGATCCAGTTTCCACTCGTGGGGATCCATGATTTGTCTGCTTAACACATCTGCTAAGGAGTTCTGTGCTCCTGGCAGAAACCTTGCCTGAAGAGTTAGTTGCAAGCTTAGCCGCCTCCCATAAAATCATTGCTTGCCTGCATAGAGGATAAGAATGTGTTCCCCCTTGCTTGTTGATGTACCACATGACAGTTGTGTTGTCTGTTAGAATCAACACCTGCCCTGGAAGAAGTAACTCCTTGAAAGCCATTAATGCAAACTGGACTGCTAACATCTCCTTCATGTTGATATGTAGATGCTGTAGTCTGGCAGGCCACTTGTCTTGTATCCACTTTCCATTTAGATGAGCTCCCGAAGCAATGTCTGAGGCATCTGTCGTTAAAATCTGACTCGCCTCTGGCCGGGTCACAGAGAGTCCCTTGTTTAGGTGACATTCCTGAGCCCACCACAAAAATTCTTTTTGAAGGCAAGGTATTATTTGAATGACAGTGTCCAAATCCTGGCAGTGCTGTGTCCATACATTTTGAGATACCATTGTAGCTTCCTCATATGCAGTTTGGCATTGGGAAGCACCAGAATACAAGATGCCATGAACCCTAATGCTTGAAGGACTGTCCTTGCAGTCAGCACGGACTGATGAGATAGTTGATGGAAGTAAAGTGATAGACTCTTTTGTTTGTCCGGGGTTAAGAAGGCCATCTGGGCTGCTGTATTCAGTCTCACACCCAGAAAGCACATGTCTTGAGAGGGTACTAGACTGGACTTTATTTCGTTCACAGAATACCCTAGGCATCTTAGCACTGCTATAACATATTCCAGATGCTGTAGAAGGTCTTCCTTTTCTTGAGCCAAAATCAGGCAGTCGTCCAAGTAAGGATAGATTTGAATTCCTTGTAGCCTGAAGCAAGCTATCACTGTAGCCAGAACCTTTGTGAATACTCTGGGCGCAGTAGATAAGCCAAAGGGCAATGCAGAGAACTGATAATGAGAATTTCCAGCTCGAAACCGCAGATACTTCCTGCAACTTAGCCTTATAGGCACATGAAGGTAAGCTTCCTTGAGATCTAAAGTTACCATCCAGTGATCTTTGCCCAGCAGAGGTAAAAGCTGTTGTAACGACAACATCTTGAACTTGGGAATGTCCAGATAAGTGTTGAGGAGGGATAAATCCAAAATTGGTCTCCACGTGTTCCCCTTCTTTGGTACTAGGAACAGGCGAGAATAAAATCCTAGGCCCCTCTCTGATACAGGGACTGGCTGAATGGCCCCCATCTGGAGTAACTGAGAAACTTGCTTGTGAGCCTCTTTTCTTTGTGGAGGAGGAACGTCTGGCATGCCTTTGAAAGGGGCATGGTATGGAAATAAAATCTGTAACCGTGGTGAATGATATCCAACACCCATCTGTCTTGAGTAATTAAATCCCAATTTTCTTTGAAAAGAGACAGTCTTCCTCCCAAAGGAGCTGCCAGACGAGAATCTACTGGCAGCTGAAAAAGCAGGTCATTGGGTCTGTTTACGAAAGGACTGACCCCTGCCCTCACCAGAAGTCTGAGCAGGTGAACTCCCTGTTCTAGGCCTAAAAGAACCTTGAGCCCTGCCCCTACCACGCCTAGACCTACCCCTAGACTGGGAATCATAAGCAGGATATGTCCACCCCTTAGCAGGCCAATTTCTACTAAACTTTGGTGGCTGCACCTGCAAAAAATCTTTAACAGTTTGCATAGACTTAGCTTTGTCCTCCATTTTCTTTAAAACTGCTTCCACAGGCGAACCAAACAACACATCAGACTGTAAAGGAGCATCCAAAATCCTTGTCTTAACATGCTCAGCTAAATTCTGATCCCTCAACCAGGCATGCCTGCGAAGAACAGAACTAGTGGCAGCCACCCTCGAGGAGGCCTGTACAGCATCAAAACCACATTGCAAAGAATGCTTACCCACTTGTTCAGACACATGAACCAAATCCAGCAACTCTTTACACTCAATACCTTCCGCCAAAGCATCCACCTTAGATTTCAATTGAGAAAGGAGATAATTTTGATATTTTAGCATGTGAAACTGACAATTCAACGCCTCATGGCTAGAGTGGAAGAAGTATACACTTTCTTTCCCCACCTATCCAAAGCCCTAGCCTCTTTATCAGTGGGAACAGGATTTTTAACCACAGAGGCCTTAACACCTTTAGGCCCCTGAGAAACAGTTTCTGGGTCCGCCCTAGGACTCTTAAACAAATACTTATGAGCTTCGGGCACCCTATAATACCTATCAGGTTTAACAGGAGCAGGAGGCAAAGAATCAGGGTTCAGGGAAGCCTCTGCAAAAACATCTTCCACCACATTCAACACAGGAGGTATAGCTAAGGGCCTATGCTGGGGTAAAAACAAGAATTCCCTAAGCCTTTTCCTGGAATCAGAGTAATCCTGGCCTTCCCATTGAAAGTGCTCCCTCATGGAATGCAGAGTCTCTGAAAATGAGAAATCCTCAGGAGGAGAAGCTGTAGGAGTGGAATCATCCACATCTGAATCAGAATAAGTAGGATACTCCTGCAAATCTTCTGCAGAAGACTCAGAAGCCTCTGAACACTGTTCAAAACTATCAAACTCCGGTTCCACCCTAGGCCTCTTATCAGGAGGGGGCATAGAACCTCTAATCATAGTAATCAAATCTTCTGCCATTTTAAGCATATGTTTCTTAGGTACAGAACCCGAAATGCTAGGAGAAGCCCCCACTGAAGCTGAACTTGGCCTACCTCTCAAAGAAGTTTTAGCAACAGAAGGAGAGGCTTTAACTACCTTGGGAAGAGAGGGAAGAACAGTTACCTGAGAAGCCCCCTCAGCCTGGCCTACCTCCTGAGAAGGCACATCCTGTAACAGTAAAGTTTCTGCCTGAGACTCCATGGAAACTCCTGGCAAAACCTCTGGCTCCACTGAGCCTTCTAAAGAACCGACGTCCGGGACTGCCGGTTCATCAACCCTAGGCTTCGCTGTTTTGTCCTTGCGCTTCTTGACGAAGCGGCCGGAGCATCCGACGGCATTTTATAATTGCAACGCTTCCCAAACACTAACCTGGCACAGTCTAACCTCCTCTTAATAGTGCGTTTGTTAAACCTAGCACAAGAGCGGCAACCAACAACACCGTGCTCACGCCCTAAACAAGGTATACACAAGGTATGGTAATCCCTATGAGGTATCTGTTTCCCACAAGAAATACAGTTATTCACTTTTTCTGACATCCGGTAAATACTGAGGCAAGAAAAAACCAAAATGTTCCCCAACGGGGTACTTAGCCAACTCTGCTTCGGTCTGAAACTCCGGTTTCGGAAATATTTCAGAACGCCAACCTGCACTCGCAAAACTGCTTCTGCATCGGACCATGCGGCAAAAAAGACTGAGGATATGACGTCGGTCATGCGCATTAGTACCCTGACGTACTGACGTCAGTCTAATGCGCCCTGACCGACGTCAGCCTTATACTCTGGTATTCGGGCCGACTGGACAGCGGACTACACCCAATAGTAAGGACTGCAGCAATGGGGAACGAAGAACATCATGTCCTACACAGACCTCCACACAGCCTTATTCTTGTTCTCAGTCTCCCGTAGACTGCTGAGGGGTGATCTATGCCTGGCCTTCAAAGAAGCCTCTGATCCACCCCTTTTAGACCTGTTCCACATCTGTAAATCAAACAGCATCAGAAACATCCAATCTAGGGACCAGAACCTTATTTGCAACATAAATAAGATATGCTGGAGGGACATGTATGTATCTCAAGAGACTACCCCTTCACTGAAACAGGCTTCCCAGCCACGTGAAGCTAAGTTCCTCGATGCACTTACACAAGTGCAAGTTTGATTAGTGAATGGGCAAATTGTAAACTTACCCCCATTTGCCACCTATGTCCCTGTTACAGAGAAAAAGCTTGTACATGCTCAACCACTCATACCCAGTTTATACCACTATAAACATAAGTGGTATCATATCCTGTCAAATACAACTGGGAAGCATGGTTAGGCTTAAAAAGGTCCTTGGTTGTTAGCACACTAAACCATCTATGAGCCTATGAGACTCCCATACTAGTCTCACTACAGTCACAGAGGGGGCTTGACTATTTCCCGGTCCTTTGTGCTTCTAGATGCAACAGTAGCAGGGACAGAGTGCCACTGCAAATTGAGTTATAAATGGTGCCAGCATGATACCCAAAGAATCCTGAACTTTCTTCTTTTTTCTTGGGAACAGGGAAGGTAAAAACTGTGCAGAATCGGTTCACCAGGTTAGCTGAGAGTGAGACTTTAAAAAGCAGGTGGAGAAGCCCGGATGAACTGGTAAAGGGAAAAGTAGAGAACAAGTGGTACCGAAGTAAGCAAATCACCGAGTCTCTCCCACAAACACAATTATCTTGCTCCAAATACACAAACCTACAAGCCAGTAGGAAAATTCTGTTAAAAAATATCTTTTTTTTTTTTTTTTAAACACAACAAACTCCCTTGGAAAAACAATGACAGCCTCAAAAACTAATAAACACAACATTTTAATCAGAAAAACACAAGTTTTCTCCAATGGGGAAATGCCCAACACTGAAGGATCACTAGTCAAATGAGTTCCACAGGGACCACCAAAGAAGAGATTTACTCAGCCTTTTTATGGAGGCCCTCTCAAACACCAGGCAGTTAGAGGATGTGGAACGTGCCCAAAAGCTTTGAAAGCTGGACAGTCAGGAGAGGGTAGGACACAGCTAGCCTAGGTACTGCAACAGCAAGTTATGTCAAAGTCAAGTATTTTAAATGTAAAATAAACAAATAAATAACAAATAAATAATTATGTCCATGCATTTCTCAGTCCACAGTACATGCTATAAAAGCAATGGATGACATATCACTGAGCTAAAATTATCAATGCACCTGCCCCCTAACTATGCAACTTGAGTATGTGTACATTTTCTAGCATAACATCTAATACTTAAGTAGGATTTAAACTTCTGGCAGCATTTTAAACTTATCAAAATTACTACTTCAGGATAATCATCTCATACAATGCAACTGCATTGTTCCTAAAAATGATTTTCTAACACTAAAGCAACATTTCTTGAAGCAATGTTCTTGAACAAAAGTTTTTAACTCAGAATATATTAGGCTACAAAAACGTTCCAATCAGAGCGAAATGCATTAAAATTCATACCCAAATTACCTTTAGATTTTGAAGAACTGTCATTGTTGCCAAGCTTGCGCTTCACTGTTGTGGCTTCAGCTTTGTTTTGTTTGTGTTGGAGGTACTGAGCTTTTTGTTTCCAGGCCTAAAAACAAAGAATGATGCTCATTACCAAAGATGTAGATTAGCTCTCATACTTAAAGGATTTGATTTTTACATTACTGGTACCATGATGAGGACCACTTAGAGAATTTCTGTATTACTGAGCAACCTAATAATTCAATAAAACTTAAAGTGACTTGCTCAGAACTGTAGAGAAGCAAGAAATGGTTGTGCTATAAGACATTTATATTATTTGTTTGTTTTACCAGGAAAGTCCAACTAGGCATGGAACCCCTTCTTTAACAAAGGCTTGGGCAGAAAAGCTCCAAAGTTACAATAACAAGTGAAACAGTCATAAAAACAGAAATATAAAACAATACACAAAACAGAATCAAGAACAAGTATATCTGTGGCATTCATTGGTGGTAATTTGTACATTTTTATCATATCTACCTACTATGCAAAATATAACACAGAATGGGATCAAAAGACTATAAAGGTGTAATTAGTTTCTAGAAAAAAGTAGTTGTGTAAAATCTTACCATAACAGTAGATGCCTTTCTTTTCAGTTACAGTATTCATAACTGAAGGGATCACCACCCAAGGATAGCCCACCGTCCAGCCAGTAAATACCAAAGCCTTTAGTACTTACAGGTGCTGTACATCACATATACACTCTCCATGCAAGGTGTACAGCATAACGATGATACATCAAAGCACACACTCAGAACTGAAAGTCCCAGGAAGAACAGAATGTCCCCAGGGGCAAGAAAGAACATGTGCATCCAAAAGGAGAAAAGGAAAGCGCTCCTCAGTTAGAAGGGCAAGAAAGAACAAGGCTAGAGCACAGTAGCCAGGAGGGAGGGGGCAAATACTGCAACAGTGAAGAGGAGGACATCTACTGTTATGGCAAGATTTTACACAATTGTATTATGTCATTCCATATCACTGATGCAGTATTCATAACTAAAGGGAAAGTACAACATTCAAGAGATAACCTGGGGAGGAGGACGGCAATGAAGAGTCCTCCAGAAACCCATGAAGGATAACCCTGGCAAAGCAGCTCTAGCTCTGGAAATAACATCCAATTTATAATGTTCAGTGAAGTTATGAACAGAAGATCAAGTAGCAGCCTCAAGGATGGAAATTGAATACAGCCCCTTGAAAAAAATACCACAGGAGGCAACAGCCCTGGTAGAGTAAGCCTTTAATGATGAAGAAAGACATTTACCATGACAAGAATAACAAAAGGAAATGGATTTAGAAATTCAGGAAGAGATGGTTTGCCTAGAAACAGCTAAACCAAAAGACCTGGGACGAAAGGAAACAAAAACTATGCAGATTTGTGAATAAAAAGAAGTTATGTACTCACCATAACATTCCATCTGAGTAGTTGTACTTCATTTGTCTTCAACCTGTGGGTTATGGATCCATATCGGATCCGAGCCGGCAACTTATACTAGCATCAGCTCCGAGCTCCAAACTCCTCCCCTTACCCATAATACACCTCCACTGCCTTCCATCCCCAGATCGAGTTTGCTGAACCTTATCCTGATAACCCGACCGAAAAAATTTTACTTGTGACCTATACTGCAGCCCGAAGGCTGATCATATGTCAAGGTCTGGGGGAAGGAGGGAGGAACAGTTGAAGACAAATGAAGTACAACTACTCAGATGGAACATTATGGTGAGTACATAACTTCTTTATCTGAAGTAGTTTACTTCATTTGGTCTTCAACATGTGGGACAGAGTCCCCAGCTAGTAAACTCCTTGGAGGCCCTCATGGAAGGATATACCGGAGCACCGCGGATCCAAAGGATGCTCTCCTTCTGGAAGTCAAGTCCAATTTGTAATGAGAAATAAATGTATGAAAGGAGGACCAAGTAGCTGCAGAACAAATATCATCCAAAGACACTCTAGACCAAAAGGCCACAGATGTAGCCATAGACCTAGTGGAATGAGCTTTCACCTGACCTGGTGGAGACATGCCTCTGTCCTTATAGACCTGCAGGATGCATGAAGAAATCCATCTAGCTATGGTGACCTTAGACATAGGTTTTCACAAAAAGGATTTATAGAAAGATACAAACAATTAATCAGATTTACAGAAATTTTTTGTCCTGTGTAAATAGAATCGTAACTGTCTATGAACATCCAACATGTGGAGTTTGTATTCCATCTTGTTAGTAAAATTAGAAAAGAATACAGGCAAATTAATGATCTGATTGATATTGACTGGTGATGCCACCTTAGGAAGAAATGATGGATTGGTTTGAAGGGAAAAGTACAGTTTTGTACCTACCATAAATGTAGATGTTCGAGTGCTCATACAGCTGCAGTCATAACAGATGGGTTATCCTGCCGTCAGGCGGGTCCTCGGTCGGCCGAATTCCAAAGTCTAGGTCCGGCGTCGGTTGTCGTCGCTTCTTCCCTGACGTCAGTGCGGCAGGGGTACAAAAGAGGCAGCCAACGCCATTTTCTTCAGTTTTTCTTGCCCCAGATGTCAGGTGCCCCCAGAAGGAAGGCAAACATAATGTTATGCAAAGATGCAATGTTGATAAATAAAAAAAAACAGTAGTTGCAAGCAAATACACCATAAAAGAATACCCCAAAAAGGTTGTATGAAAAGTGTTTGTCATAAGACCTGTCCTAAGAGGGGATGGAGGGAGGGCAACTTGGACTGCAGCTGTATGAGCACTCGAACATCTACATTTATGGTAGGTACAAAACTGTACTATGTTCATCGTGCATACAGCTGCAGTCATAACAGATGGGTAGAATCCCAAAGCTAAGTAAGGGTGGTAGGCACTAAGTGGAACTAGGAGGGGCTAGGATGCCCTGCAGGACTGCTGTGGCAAAGCCCGCTCTAGATTTTGAGTATAGTGGGAGGTGATAGTGCTTTGAGAAAGTGTGCACTGAACTCCAGGTGGCTGCTTCCAAAATGTCCTTGGTAGGGACCCCCCTGAGGAAGGCTGCAGAGGTAGCTGTGGCTCTGGTGGAGTGGGGTCTGATGCATGCAGGCACAGTTTTTCCATGAAATGAGTAACAAAAGCGTATGCAGTGGGCTATCCATTTTGAAATTGTCTGTTTGGAAATAACCTTTCCTTGAGCACCTGCAGCATAGGACACAAAGAGTTGCTCAGATTTCCTGAATGGCTTTGTCCTGTTCAAGTAGTAACGAAGTTGTCTGTGAATGTCCAAGGAATGTAGTAGTCTTTCCCCTTTGTTTTGTGGATTAGGATAAAAGGTAGGTAAGTGGATAGTCTGATTCAAAGCTACACTGGATACTACCTTTGGCATAAAGGTAGGGTTGGTTCGTAAGGAAACTCTGTCCTGATGGAAGATGATGAATGGTTGCACAGCCATGAGGGCCTGTAGCTCCGAAACCCTGCGAGCTGAGGTGATAGCCAGAAGAAAGGCCGTTTTCCATGACAAGTACTGTAACTCTGATGAAGAAGCTGGCTCGAAGGGAGGAAGGGACAGCTTTTCCAATACGAAGTTGAGGTCCCAAGCAGGGAAATGTGGTTTCCTTGGGGGTTTTATATTCTTAGCCCCTCTGAGGAACTGCCTTAAGAGAGGATGAGAGAATAAAGGAGGATCTGTGCTGTATTGTGCAGAAATGGCTGAAGCGTGGATTTTGATGGAGGAGAAGGGAAGTCCATTGTTTAACATCTCGGCTAGGTACTGTAAAATTTGAGGTATGTTTATTACCAAAGGATTCTGTCCCTTTTCTTGATTCCAGGCACAAAATCGTTTCCATTTGACGGAGTAGGCCTTTCTAGTAGAAGGTCTTCTGGCCTCCAAGATGACATCCTGCACCTCCTTGGAGAGGAGAAACTGTTGGGAAATCAAGGAATTTTCCATGCAGCTAGATTTACAGTTTTGAGATGGCTGTGAAGAGTTTTGTAGTTGTGCTGGGACAACAGAAGAGGGACTAGAGGCAGGATCCATGGTGGGGAATGTGTCAGGCTCTTCAGGAGCGGATACCACTGTTGTCTTGGCCAGTCTGGAGCAATGAGAATAATTTTCAGCCTCTCTGCTCTGGCTTTTAATAGAACTTTGGGCAGCAGAGGAAGAGGCGGGAAGGCATAGACTGTCAATGTTGCCCAATTGAAGGAAAGTGCGTCCACTTTCCAGGCCTGTGGATGATAGGTCCTTGAACAAGATTTTTTCAACTGGCAATTTCTGTGGGTAGCAAAGAGATCTATGTCTGGCTGTCCCCATGCCTGAGTTATCTTTGTGAAAACTTGAGGATGCAACTTCCATTCGTGTGGATCTGTCATATTTCTGCTTAGGTTGTCTGCCAGTGTGTTTTCCTTCCCTGGCAGGAATTGTGCCTGTAGTTGAATTTGCAATTCCAGTGCTGTGTTCCATAGGGTCATGGCTTGCCTGCACAGGGGGTATGAATGAGTTCCCCCGTGTTTGTTTATGTACCACATCACTGTGGTGTTGTCTGTCCTTATCAATAGCTGGCCTGGATGCAGTAGGTCTTTGAAGGTCATAATAGCCTTTTGCACTGCTAGCATTTCCTTTTGGTTGATGTGAAGTTGCTTCTCTTTTCGGGTCCATTTTCCCTGAATGCACTGATCTGTCATGTGTGCTCCCCAGGCGTAGTCTGAGGCGTCTGTTGTGATGATTTGAGTTGCTTGAGGTACACAGAAAGGAAGACCTGTGTTTCTTTGGCAAGCTTGAGCCCACCACATAAATTCCTTTTGAAGGCATGGAATGAGTGGTATAATTGCTTCCAAGCTGTGGCTGTGTTGAGACCATAAGCTTTTAGGTACCATTGAAGTTTCCTCATATGCAGCTTTGCACATGGGATTAGTAGGATGCAAGATGCCATGAATCCCAGAGCCTGCAGGACTTTCCTTGCAGTTAGCCTGGTGTAAGTTGCCATTTTTCTGAAGTATTGAGACAGTTGCCCTTGCTTGTCTGGCATGAGGTAGGCCATCTGGGTGGTTGTATCCAAGCTGGCACCCAGGAAAATTATTTGTTGCATCTAGCACAAAAACGGCAGGCCGAGACGTCATGGTCTGGGCCTAAGCAAGGTATACAGAAAGAGTGGGAATCCTTATGCGGTATTTGCTTCCCACATGAAATGCAATTATTAACTTTGTCTGACATCGGTCTGAGGCAAGAAAAGTTTCCCCAACGGGGTACTTAGCTTTCAAGAAGACTTCGGCTGAAATACTTTCGTAAATCTCAGGAGCTGACCGACCGGCACTTGCGAACTGCTTCGGGCACCGCGCGGCAAAAAAGACTGAAGAAAATGGCGTCGGCTGCCTCTTTTGTACCCCTGCCGCACTGACGTCAGGGAAGAAGCGAAGACAACCGACGCCGGACCTAGACTTTGGAATTCGGCCGACCGAGGACCCACCTGACGGCAGGATAACCCATCTGTTATGACTGCAGCTGTATGCACGATGAACATTCCCCTATCTTTGTGAAAAATTATGTAAGGAATCTTGATGGAGAAGGCCTGTAATTCTGAAACCCTTTTTGCAGATGTAACAGCCTCAGAAAAGCTGTTTTCCAAGATAAAAATGTTAGATCTGCAGTTGCGGCAGGCTTGAAAGGCGGAGCGACCAAAGCTTGAAGAATCATAGTAAGGTCCCATGGGGGAACAGCATCTTTGACTGGAGGGCATAACAAAAAGGTGCCTTTGATAAACGCTTTACACAGTCTGAAAGAGGCCAAAGAGGCAGAATTCTCGCCCACATGAAAATGAGTGATGGCAGCCAAGTGAACTTTGACAGTAGAGGAACTAGCTCCGTGTTGAAAAATATCAGCTAGAAAATCAAGAATGGCGGAAATAGGAGACGTGAAAGGGTCTAATCTCCTTTAAGAGGCCCAAAAGGAAAAATGTTTCCACCTGCTGCGATAAACCTTCCTGGTCGAAGACGTATGAGTAGCCACCAGACTAGATCTAACTGAGGAAGATAGTCCAGGAGTCCTAGCAATCATGGGAACTGGAGCAGCCAAGCTGTGAGCTTCAGGCTGTCCAGATTCGGATGAGACACCCCCGAAGTGTGTGAAATTAGATCCTGAATGGGATCTAGGATGCAAGGCGGAGCCAGAAGATGAGACCAAAAGAAGGGAAACCATACCTGGCGGGGCCAGAATGCGGCAATGAGGATCACTTTGCTCCCCAGTTGACGAGCTTTCTGTAGAAACCTCAGAATGAGAGGTACTGGCGGGTAAGCATACAGACGTCCGGGAGGCCAAGCATGAACTAGAGCGTCACTGGGGGACTCCCCTAGTGGGGGTGAAGAGTGAAAAACATGCTGCACTTCGCGTTGGAAGGAGATGCGAAGAGATTGCAGCAAGGTTGACCTCACTCACTGAAGACCTGTTCCGCTACTGACAGTTCAGAGACCACTCGTAAGGCATCAGAATGGTCCGACTCAGCCTGTCTGCTAGAATGTTGGACCATCCTGGAATGTGCGTTGCAATGAGAAAGCGACCAGTGGAGAAATCCCATTCCCACACTCTCATGGCCTCGCGACAAAGGGGGTAAGATCTGGTCCCTCCCTGTTTGTTGATATACCAGACCACTGACATGTTGTCTGACTGAATAGCAATCGTTCCCAGAGGAAGAAAGACATGAAGGGCCTGCAACGCTAGAAGGACTGCCCTCATCTCTAGGACATTTATGTGCGAGCTGGTCTCTATGGGGGACCACAGGCCTTGGACTGTCCTGCCCGAACAATGCCCCCCCACCCGAGTTGGGAGGCATCAGTGGTCACTGTGGTTTGGACCGAGATTGGAACAAAAGGTCATCCTTCCAAAATGTCCGGAGAGCACATCCACCATACGAGGGACAACTGGCAGACTCGACTGAGTTGGGTTGGATTGGATAGGTCAATAGCAGTTCCAAAAGGGACCATTGTAGAGCTAGAGTCCACTGTAAAATTCTCATGTGTAATTGGGCACATGGGAGAAGAGTTACGGTCGCCGCCATCGAGCCTAAGGCCCTAAACACCGATTCTGCCATTGGGAGATGAGAGTGGTAGATCAGGGAAACATGCATCTTCAGGTTTTCAACTCTCTCCGAGGTCAGGAAGATTTTGCATTGAAGAGTACCTATCCTGGCACCAATGTAGTCTATCAACTGTACAGGATCTAGGAGAGATTTGGTTGCATTGATTGTGATCCTCAAATGCAGGGCAAGAGTCAGGAAATAATCCCTGGTTTGGGAGAGTAGATGCCTGGTGGGAACAGTGAGGAGCCAATCGTCCAGTTACAGATACAGACCTGAATCCCCTGAAGCCTCAACCTGGGGGCTGTGGTGAGACCAAAGGGTAGGGCTCGAAATTGGTAATGACTGACTCCTAGCCGGAAGCGGAGGAACCTCCTGCAGCTTCTGTGCATTTTTATGTAACAGTAAGCATCCTGGAGATCTAATGAGCACATCCAGTCGCTCTCTTGCAGGTACGGCATAATGGACTGTAACGTGACCATCCAGAACTTCTCTTTGGCAACTGACAGGTTCAGGGTACAGAGGTCCAGAATGGGCCTTAAGTCCCCCATTTTCTTTGGCACCAAAAAGAACCTGGAGTAGAAGCCCAATCAGGACTGATCTGGGGGGACGGTTTCGATGGCTCGTTTTTCTAGCAGCTTGGAAATTTCCTGTGCTGCTGCCTCCCTTTGTGTGGGTGGTACATCTGGGAGATTCGGAGGAACCCACAAAGGGGATAGAGTATCCTCTGGATATGATCTGAAGCATCCAGCGGTCCGTTGTTATGGACTCCCATGCCGCTAGGTGCAAGGACAATCGTCCCCTGACTGCCTCCAGAGTAGAGCAGTCGGGCAACCCCTCAGGGTTGCTGCCCGGATCTTTCTGAGAAAGGTTCTCAAGACCCAAAGTTCCTCGGACCCCCTCTGCCTCTGGGCCGGTGTCCGTTCTGTCCCCCTATGCCTCTCGGGGAAGAAGAACCCTAAGTGTCCCAAGAATACTTGTGACTTCCGGAACCACATCTTTTTTGCCCCCTCTGGTTCCAGGAAAAGGACCTTTGAGGGTTAGAGAAGCGGATCCCGATGGCAGACAGTGTCTTCCCATCCTTCTCATTCTGGACTAATGTTTCCTTGATGGTCTTATCAAAGAGTGTACAGCCGTCATAAGGGGCACTGGCAAAAGACGCCTTGAAAGGTTTGGGAAATTGACATAACCTGAGCCAGGTGTTGCGCCTCATGGACACGTCGGACTCAGCTGCCCTAGCCGCTCCTTCTGTAGCATGTGAGGAGTCTCATGGCCATGTTAGATACTGCTTTTAAAGTCGCCATCCTTGCGGAGAACGAAGCCTTGTCCTCCTGCGACATGGACGTGGGGGAAGACTCCTCCAGCTCCTTTACCAGGTCGCGTTGGAGTCTAGTGACATGGGCCAAGTAGTTCAGTGCCCTAATCGAAAAGGTAGCTGAAGTGTACACCCGCTTCCTTAGGCGGTCCATCAACCGTGACTCTCGGTCAGGAGGGTGGACCAAGAAACTACCCTGAGCAAGTTCCTTCTTGGTGGCTGCTGATACCACCATGGCATCTTTTTGGGATAGGTTCCATGGTGTCCAGTTCTTTCCATGCCCGCAAGGTGACCAGATCCACCAAAGGATCTGTGGGAGGGGACACCCAGGAAGTAGATGGGTCCATCTGAAAGCCTCCAGGAACACAGACTACTCAGAAGAAGGTTTGGGGGCAGACCAACCTCCCCGTTGGCGCAGGATCTCCATGATGTTTCCAAAGGAGACACCCTCGGGAGGTGACCTAGGGGAACCCTCTCCATCTTCTAAGTACTCGGGGGAGTCCAAGTGCCTCCTCTTGCACGTATGCTTGTGACGTACCTCTCCAGTGGGGCTCTCCGGGGGGAGCTTGCAAGCCACTTGTTCCTCAGGGGGGAACCGTCTGGGGCTCTTCGAGCATGGGCTGCCCCTCTGGTAAAACGATGGGGACCATAGACAGAGCCGAGGGGGTCTGGGAGGAGTCCAAGGGGGCGGTCAGGGGTCTCGATCCAATGGAGAGAACCCTTTCTACCATGAACGTCGAAGGAGAATGAATCTCCTGAGAAACCAATAAGGAGGCCGGTCTCCTCGTGTCCAACGAGAGAATCGGAGCCAAGCCCGAGGTGGACGGAGCTCCGAGGGAGGGAACCTGGCCCGACAAAGTCAGAGCCAATGAAAAAGTTTCTACTCCCTCGGACCAGACACCCAAGCTCCAGCTCCGAGAGTGGCTCGGATCCGAGCTGGTCGGATCCAAAACGCACCAGACAGCTGTCAGCGTCGAGGAAGCAGGTACCATCGGCGCCAACCCCTGACCAAAGCCAACCTTGGATCCGAGTACTCAGAACCCGAAGGTCGGATTGGAGAAGGAGATATGGGTTGAAAAAAGGGAAGCAAACTCACCCCTCCTGAGGGAGGGAGGCTGGCAAGACCCCCATCTGGATCTGTGTACGGATAAAT
Organism: Protopterus annectens; assembly: GCF_019279795.1. Taxonomy (NCBI): domain Eukaryota; kingdom Metazoa; phylum Chordata; order Ceratodontiformes; family Protopteridae; genus Protopterus; species Protopterus annectens. Next base: position 1,326,173,627 of record NC_056725.1, on the reverse strand, counting down.
CACCTCATTATTTTATCCAGATCCATGTCAGACAAGGAGCGGGTGGACTACAACGAGGCCATGGACTCCGACCTGGCGGGTTGGTGCACCGAAGCCCAAGAAACTGGATGCGTCTCCTCTGGCTCTGCGGAGAACCTCGGAGATCGGAGCCGAGGGGAGTCACGGATCCGTGATGTCTTGGTTGGAGAAGCGAGGTCCAGAGACCTCTTTCTCTTTTCCCATCTTCGACTCTCTCTCCCTCTCTCTACCTCTTTTCTGCTCCGCTACCACAGCCTTTTGTACAGGAGGTTGAATCCCAGCCTGGGAGGGAGGAGAAGCCAGAGGAAAAGAGGAGGGAGAGGTGGCCACAGCAGCCGTTGTGACCAAAGCCAGTGACGGGGAAACAGAGTCTGAAGGAGGAAGAAGGCCTTTTATGGCACGGGGATTGAAGCCTGCACATATGTTGCAGTCCAAATTCAAATGGGCCACGCCCAAGCACAAAACACACAGATTGTGGCTATCCTCAGGGGATAACTTATGGCCACACTCTGTGCAACACTTGAACACAAACTTTTCAGCCATACTTCTAGATTAGAAAGATAACTTAAGAAAAAAGCAGTTTCTTTCTAAAAATCACACTCACACCCACTCACCACACTCATATACAAAAAAAATACTGAGGGGGGAGGGAAAGCTACACTCTACACAACAGTACAAACTACTCTAAACTAACCTAACACACTAAAACTCGACGCACCAAGTGAGGGGAGGAAAAAGGGGACCTATGCTAACATTATTTGACAAAATCTGAAGAAAAAAAGGATACTCACAAGGTTTTAGCCCACTGACTAGTTGGAGCTCAAGAAACACGATACTGAAGCAATACATGGTAAACGAGATCTGGGGATGGAAGGCAGTGGAGGTGTATTATGGGTAAGGGGAGGAGTTTGGAGCTCGGAGCTGATGCTAATATAAGTTGCTGGCTCGGATCTGATATGGATCCGTAACCCCCAGATTGAAGAGCAATTGAAGTAAACTACTTCGATCTTTTGAATAAGCAAAAGCAACGGTGAAGTGAAGCACAGCTTTAAGCACCATTCAAAACCATAAAACTGTAAAACTATAGAATGCTTTATTTCCAGGTAAGTGCTTTCACTACATAGAGCGGCTTCCTCAGACCATTAATGCAAACTAAAAACAAGAAAAACAGTATAATTAAGTACTCACATTTAACGCTCACTTGATTAAAAAATCCAAAAACAGCTGACTTCCGTCACAGCATTCTAATGCTGACGTCAGCACTACATTCAGAACCATTTAAAGTCACAGCTCTATATTATAAAACATTGCATATAAGAATTTGTTTAAAACCTACAAATTCAACCACATCATAACAGAATACATCACGTTAATTCATAACTCCCTTTTCGAAAAATGCATATCTTTCATTTAAAATGTAAGATCATTCCGTCCTTTAGTTTGAACACAAACTCTCCTTAGACGGCTGAAAGTATTTAATGTGGTTCAACAGACATACATAACATGACCACGTAAATATATAATTAAATAAAACTTTTAAAAGCCTTACCAAATATTCATAAAGCCCTTTTTCTAACTAGTTGAATAACACTACCGTTATTCATAGACACATGATCAAGAGATAAATAATTTTACAGATAAAGCACTTTTTTATACAGTCGGCTGATAGAAAATTTAAAGCCTGACTGCTCAACTCCCCAGCTTATAATGAAACATCAACAGCTGTGTATTAACGTGGTACATTCATAAAATGTACCATACATAAAAACCTGATATAAAAGTTCAGATAGAAAGGATTTCTATGCTTATAATAATAAGGCAGCAGATAGTTCTAACTATGCTGCCTAACTATTCAGATAACGACATCAATGGCACTGAGACAACCAGAGACTTAAATCCTGTCTATTGTACAAATGTGTGACTGTCCAGTCTCATTGATAAAATTCATACAATTTGTCAACTACCATATACCGTTTACCTAGATGTGTAATGTAAGCCTTACAATTTACAGATACGTAAATTCACCAAAGCCCTATGTTCCATCAAACCACCTACTCAAAACTTAATAGCAGTTATCTGATTAATAGCTGTATCCATGGATCTAATCCATGGTATGATATTATAAATTTCTACTAAAGACTGAATCAATAAATAAACTAACTATTGTAACACACATTAAATAAATAATATATATGTGTTACAGTCATTCATACTGGTTGTGCTTCCACATGAAACTATTTATATTACATAGTGCTGAATCATGTTTAATTTTACATCCGAGCAATGAAGAAGCATTCTAAAGTTTTATATATACATATATATATATATATATATATATATATATATATATATATATACACATACATACATATACACACACACACACACACACACACACACAAGCAAAGCACTTATTGTGTTATCTCTCAGTAATTCCTAATGATGAACCAGTGAAATGATGTATACAAAAAATAGGCCAATATTGAAAAGCTAGATGTAGATCATATAGGCATGGGAAATTATAAATATATAATAAATACATAGCTTAGACTTATGACCATAATAATGATGCAAACCTGAAGGTAATAACACAACCATAAAAGCTAGCATATATATCCTGCTTAAAATACAAAACTGCCTAAATTATGCTAGAATAAAAAACTAACAATGTAATGTGACCATCTAAATAAACATAGGTTATACCTCCTCTATGCATAAAAATGAAAATATCTACATAAATAGTTAACTATTATGAAATTATTACATATGATATATCAGGACTGCATAAAAAGATTTTTAAATAAAAACGGTGGTTAATAGCCAAATCCCTCTATATCTATTTATCTTCATTTAACATAATGAGAATTTGCATTTTATAATAATATAAATAATCCTAACAAATACATATAGTGTTGCACAATCAAACAATCAGCTATTGAAAGCAGTGTTATAACTTAATATATTATCTTATTCTAGGTAGTCCCTGTGCTTCCAATGCACATTTGATGGATATTTCCCATTCAAACCTAGCCCTTTCTCTGCTCTTAATTTTAATATCCATCATAATTCACTATTCTCCGTCAAATTCTTAACATTGCCTACTCTTGGGCCAATAACAATTTGTTCCTATCTAATAAACTTAAAGTGATATTTGTTACTAGTTTCAATGCATCTTGACAACACTAACTGAGTCTCTATTCCTTATACTATTGATGTGTTCCCTCATCCTCTCACAAAACGTTCTGTTGGTTTTCCCAAAGCAGAAGTGCAGACAACAATCACATTGTGCTAAATAGACGATATTTCTACTGTTGCAGTCAATATCAGTTTTCAACTTATATAACACTCCTGTATCAGAGTGTATAAATTCATTGGTTTGTTTAATGAATTGACAGACACTACAGTGGCCACATACCTTAGTTCCTACACTTGCATTGCTACAGGCAGTCACTGTGTCTCTAGGATAATATAATATTCTCCTAAGATTTTTCTGTTTTTAAAACAGAAACTAGGATGCTCTCCTACTATATCTTTAATCTTCTTATCAGTCACACGTAACGGCCAATGTTTATGGAAAATATCCTTAACCTTGTTAACATCATTTGTATATGGTATAGATATATTAACTTACCTTTTGAGTTTCCATTTCTACGTTATACTCAGCCACATTAACTGATTTAGAAAAAAACTATGGTTTAGCTCTATTATTCCTCAGCTTTTTTACTCACTCAAAAGGTAGTTAATATATCTATACCATATACAAGTGATGTTAACAAGGCAAAGGATATTTTCCATAAACATTGGCCGTTACTTATGACTGATAAGAAGATTAAAGATATTGTAGGAGAGCATCCTAGTTTCTGTTTTAAAAACAGAAAAAATCTTAGAAGAATGTTAGGTTATCCTACAGACACAGTGACAGCCTGTACCAGTACAAGTGTAGGGACTAAGGTATGTGGCCACTGTAGTGTCTGTCAATTCATTAAACAAACCAATTAATGTATACACCCGGATACAGGAGTGTTATATAAGTTGAAAACTGATATTGACTGTGACAGTAGAAATATTGTCTATTTAGCACAATGTGATTGTTGTCTACGCATCTACGTTGGGAAAAAAAAAACAGAATGTTTCATGAGAGGATGAGGGAACACATCAATAGTATAAGGAATAGAGACTCAGTTAGTGCTTTGTCTAGATACATTGAAACTAGTAACAAATATCATCACTTTAAGTTTATTGGATTGGAACAAATTATTGGCCCAAGAATAGACAATGTTAAGAATTTGACAGAGAATAGTGAATTACGATGGATATTAAAATTAAGAGCAGAGAAAGGGCTAGGTTTGAATGGGAAAATATTCTTCAAATGTGCACTGGAAGCACAGGGACTACCCAGAAAATTATAATATATTAAGTTATAACACTGCTTTCAATAGCTGATTGTTTCATTGTGCAACACTATATGTATTTGTTAGGGTTATTTATATTATTATAAAATGCAAATTCTCATTATGTTAAATGAAGATAGATATAGAGAGATTTGGCTATTAACCACAGTTTTTATTTACAAACTTTTTTATGCAGTCCTGATATATCATATGTAATCATTTCATAACAGTTAACTATTTATTTAGATATTTTCATTTTTATGCATAGAGGAGGTATAACCTATATTTATTTAGATGGGCACATTAGATTATTTTTTATTCTAGTATAATTTAGGCAGTTTTATATTTTAAAAGCAGGATATATATGCTAGCTTTTATGGCTGTGTTATTACCTTCGGGTTTGCATCATTATTATGGTCGTTAAGTATAAGCTATATGTGTATATATATATATATATATATATATATATATATATATGTGTGTATATATATATATATATATATATATATATATATATATATATATATGTATATAAAAAATTTCCCATGCCTATATGATTTACATCTAGCTTTTCAATATTGGTCTATTTTTTGTATACATCGTTTTGCTGGTTCATCATTAGGAATTACTGATAGATAACACAATAAGTGCTTTGCTTATGTATATATATATATATATATATATATATATATATATATATAAAACTTTAGAATGCTTGTTCATTGCTCAAATGTAAAAGTAAACATGATTCAGCACTCTGTAATATAAATAGTTTCATCTGGAAGCACAACCAGTATGAATGACTAACACATATATATTATTTATTTAATGTGTGTTACAATAGTTATTTTATTTATTGATTCAATCTTTAGTAGAAATGTATAATTATCTGATCATACAATGGATTAGATCCATGGATACGGCTATTAATCATCTGGCTGCGATTAAGTTTTGAGTAGGTGGTTGATGGGACATAGGGCTTTGGTGAATCTACATATCTGTAAATTGTAAGGCTTACATTACACATCTAGGTAAATGGTATATGGTAGTTACACTGCATGAATTTTATCAATGAGACTGGACAGTCACACATTTGTACAATAGACAGGATTTAAGTCTCTGGTTGTCTCAGTGCCATTGATGTCGTTATCTGAATAGTTAGGCAGCATAGTTAGAACTATATGCTGCCTTATTATTATAAGCATAGAAATCCTTTATATCTGATCTTTTATATCAGGTTTTTATGTATGGTACATTTTATGAATGTACCACGTTAATACACAGCCGTTGATGTTTCATTATAAGCTGGGGAGTTGAGCAGTCGGGCTTTAAATTTTCTATCAGCCGACTGTATAAAAAAGTGCTTTATCTGTAAAATTCATTATCTGTTGATCATGTGTCTATGAATAATGGCAGTGTTAGTTATTCAACTAATTAGAAGAAGGGCTTTATGACTATTTGATAAGGCTTTTATATACTTACGTGGTCATGTTATGTATGTCTGTTGAACCACGTTAAACACTTTCAGCCATCTAAGGAGAGTTTGTGTTCAAACTAAAGGACGGAATGATCTTACATTTTAAATGAAAGATATGCATTTTTCGAAAAGGGAGTTATGAATTGACATGTGTTGTATTTATGATGTGGTTGAATTTGTAGGTTTTAAACAAATTCTTATATGCAATGTTTTACAATATAGAGCTGTGACTTTAAATGGTTCTGAATGTAGTGCTGACGTCGGCATTAGAATGCTGAGATGGAAGTCAGCTGTGCTTGGATTTTTTAATCAAGTGAGCGTTAAATGTTACTACTTAATTATACTGTTGTTCTTGTTTTTAGTTTGTATTAATGGTCTGAGGAAGCCACTCTATGTGGTGAAAGCGCTTACCTGGAAATAAAACGTTCTATAATTTTACAGTTTTTTGGTTTTGAATGGTGCTTAAAGCTGTGCTTCACTTCACCATTGCTTTTGCTTGTATGGCTGTTTGCTGTTTATAACGGGGCTGGTTTGCCTACTGGTTATTACTTTACTTCAGATCTTTACTTTTATCCAAATAATATCTGAACTGCACATGTAAATCCCAAGTTGTGAAGAACATTCTCACTGGCAAACTGAGAAGGAAAAAAGGAAGGCAAATGAATAGACTGATTAAGGGACAACTCACTGACCACCTTGGGCATAAAAGAAGCATTAGTATGAAGAGACACTCTGTGTGGAAAACTAAGAATGGAGGAACAGGTATGAGGGCCTAAAGTTCAGACACCATCTTGGCCGAAGTGAGATTCAAAAGAACAACAGTCTTCCAAGTACAATGCTGTAAGAAAGCAAAGCAGCAGGCTCAAAGGCAGCCCAAGTCAATTCTTCAGGACAAAACAGGTCTCAGGAAGGTGGAATAGGCTTCCTAGGAGGTCCAATATGAAGAATGCCTTTAAGAAACTGCCTGACCTCAAATCTAGAGGCAGAGGAGGAGTCAAGAGCAGACAAGAAGAAATTGCTGACAAGTAAGCTTTAACTGAAAAATATGCCAACCCAGCATGGAGCAGATCATACAAATAAGGCAGAACCAGAAGAACCTCCACAGACAGAGGATCCTGATGGCGAAACAGGCACTAAACAGAAAATATTTTCCATTTGGAAAAATACGATTTCCTGGTATGAACTTCCTGGCCTTCAGCAGGACCCAAAGAATGTCCTCAGAAAATAGGTGCATAAAAGGGATCAAAACCCTATCACCCATAGCATCAGTTGAAGAGTGGACAAGTGAGGATGGATGATAAACCCCTTTTTGTGTGAGAAGGGCCACCTGGTGAGGTAACTTGTGGTGATTGCCCCTGGCCAAGTGAAAAAGAAGGGGGGAGCCAATGCTGTCTGGGCCAAAAGGGAGTCACTAGCAAGATTTTCAGAGTCCTGCTGGATCTTGTGCAAGACTTGCAGTAACAGAGGAAGAGGAGGGAAGGTGTACAGAAACATCCCCTTCCAAGGAAAAGACAAGGAATCCACTTTCCTAGGCAGAGGACGTGGGACTCTGGAACAGAATACAGGAAGTTGCCTGTTCAGAGGGGAGGCAAAAAGATCTGAGAATACCCTACTGATGGACAATGTCCAGGAACACATCTCTGTGAAACATCCATCTAGAGCTTGTGTGCTGGACCTGCTCAAAGAGTCAGCCATTACAGTGTGTTCCGAGGGAATGCAGACAGCCTCAACAGTTACCTGATACTGGACAGCTAGAATCCAGACCTGAAGAGCTAATCTGCAAAGATGGTAGGACCTTGTACTCCCCTTGCTTGTTGACATACCACAACACTGTGGTACTGTCTGTGAATATTTTGAGGTGCCCGGGATGAAATAGGGAATGAAAAGCTTGAAGAACTAGTAGCAGAGCCATCATCGCCTTTATAGTGACGTGGCATGACCTCTGTTGAACAGGCCAGAGACTGTGAACCTTAATAGAGCTGAAGGAGGCCCCCACCCCCTGTCTGGGGTGTCTGTAAAGAGCTCGAGTCAGGACTGGAGCGTGGAAAGGAAGCCCCAGGTTGAGTGAAAGCCGATGAATCCACCACTGCAGCTTGAGCTTGAGACAAGGAAAGACCAGGACTGTGAAGTCCAAGGTTAGCAATTTTGGAGCCACACTGACTTCAGGTACCACTGTAGCTATCTCATGTGGAGCCTGGCCAAAAGGGGAATGGGAATGTGGAAGCCATGAACCAGAGGACCGTGAGAAAGTTCCTGGGCATGAGTGAAACCGCAGGAAAAAGAGCATGGAAAAAGGCAGTAAGAGACAGGGCTGTGAGGGCAGGCAGAGATGCCAGCATGAGGATGGTCTGGAGTTTGTAATCAAGGAAAATATGATCCTGAGAAGGGGTCAGAGCTGATTTCTGAAAATTTATGATGAACCCCAGTCTTTACATCAGGGAACTAGTAAACTGGAGATCCTGAAGCAGAGCACAGGGGGGAGGAAGCTTGAATGAGCAGATCATTCAGATGAGGAAAGATATAAACTCTTCTCATCATGCAAAAAGCATCGACAGGAGCTAAGCATTTGGTGAATATCCTTGGGGCATTAGAGAGGCCAAAGGCAAAGTAGAGAACTGAAAATGCAAGGAAGAAACAGAGAAAAGTAAAGGTTTTCTGAAAAGGGGATATAAAGGTAGGCATCCTTGAGATCCACACAGACTAGTAAGGCCTGGAGTAGGGGAAATAAAGTCTGAACAGACAATATCTGAAAGGAAGGAATCTTGAGAAAGGTATTGAGCTGGGAAAGGTCCAAAACTGGTCTCTTAATGCACTCCTTTCTGGGACCAAAAACATTCTGGAATAAAAAAACCCTCCTTACCTGGACAGGGGTCACAGCTTGAATGGTGACCTAGATCAAAAGAGAAAGAAGCACCTCTGGGGAAAAAAGGAAGTTGTTCACCTGGAGGTTGAGGAATGCCCAAAAAGGGAGAAAGGGAATTCCAAACCATGAAATATCCCTTACAGACAATGGACAGAACTTGAGAGGTTGTTGTGATCTTTAACCAATTTGGAAGAGACTGGGAAAGACAGAGGGATAAGGGAACCTGGCTGAGGGAAAGGGGAAGCAAACTGTTAAATGGAACCTGGCTTATCCTGAAAAGTAGGTTTAAGGAAAGCAGGGATTTGAGTAGTCTTACCAGAAGCCACATGTCTAGAACCCTTTTTTCCTTTGGGTGGAGGGCAAGACTGCCCACAAACAAAAGCAGATTTGGAGGGGTAATTCCTCTGAAACTTAGGAATAGGAGAAACAAAAATATGATTCAACTCTTACAAGGCTTTTCGCTTATCCTAGAGAGACTTAAGAAATTCAGCAGAAGCAGAAACCACCACCAAAAAGATTTTTAGTATCCAAAAAAGCATCCAATAGTTTGGTCTTAATGTCATTAGGCAAAGACTGTAGATGAAGCCAAGAGTACTTGAGGCAGAACCCAACAGGGACTGGGCAGAAGTCTTACCCTCATAGTCAAATGTCAGAAACCACTTGAGAAACCTGAGAAAAGGAGGGTCACAACATAACTGGTCATATGAGTCTGGAAGTTAATGGTCAGAAAAGAAAAAGTGGCAGCAGTATAAACCTTTTTGCCCAGCCTCTCCATGGTCCTACTATCCTTATCTGATGGAAGCAGCTTTGTAGAGGACAACAGCATCAGAAGAGACGGACACTGCAGAAGGATCAGCAGAACAACATTTATAGACACATTTAGTCATCAGGCACCTTGTAAGATCTACCAGGTTTCTTGGGAACAGAGGGCTGAGAATCAGGGGCACAAAAGCTGTTGAAAAGGTACTTGGAAGGGCAGCCAGAAATGGGGAGGACAGCAGAAGGTTTAGGAGACTCCATCTGGAGGAGTTCACAATACCTTTTCTGGATATCAGAGAGACTCGAGATCAATCCCACTTCAAGAACTCCATCAGACAGGTAACAGGTGTCTCCAAATGAGAGTTCTTCTAAAGGAGAATCAGGACTAGGAGAATGCTCTTCCATTGAACCACAGTCCAAGGGTAAAGGGATCTGAGAAGAGTACAAGGGACTCTTATCCTGACTACTGATCCTCATCTGAGGAGTCCAGTTACCTGGGTCTTTTAAGAGGAGTGGAAGACCAGGGAGGGGCAGGCAAAGATAGCCCTTCAGGACGTCTTAGAGCCATTTAAGCAATAAATAACCCCCAAGTAAAATCCTGACATTCATGTTGGGGATCCTTATCTACACAGGAAATATGCTTGGTTTTCTGCAGAATGTCCGCACAAAACACCTTGGGAGGATCAGACCCTTGGTGACACATTAAGCATAGCAGAGATCTCCTCCTTTTCTAAGATCTGCAGAATCCCCTTTGTCTCTTGGATATAATCAGTCGAGGCTCCACCTCAGTGTCTGGAGCAGATGTTTGCAAAGCCTTGAAGGACATGCAAGACGTCAGATACATGCCAGCCTCTGATGGGGTCGCAGCAAATCCGAAGCAACCAACAGACAATCCTCTAGGCTTTCACTAACCTTGACAGAAATGTCTGGGGGAGGCTGAACAACACCTGTAACAGACCTAATTTTTTTTGGCGTTTTTCTTGGCCAACAGCTGACCCTCGGGACACGAAGAGTCGACCACAGTACCTTCAGCCCATAGCTTAAGATGCTGGTTAAAGAGATGGGAAGAAGAAATTACTACATATGATCTTGGGGACAAAAGCCTGGCAGACAGAGCACTGTGTATGGTTGTGGGAAGCAGCCACACAGACGAGACACTGGTCGTAATTGTCCTTATTAGGAATCTGCCTCCCATATTGACATTTTCCCTTCCTGGATGACATGAACGCAACAAGCACTAAATAAAAAAGAAAGATAAGGAGAAACCCAAACAGGGCACTTGTCTGAAACGTGGCTTGGTAACCAGCACAGCAGTAAGGCATTCAGACTGATGTTCAATGATGGCGTTCAGATTAGCGGCAATGAAGTTCTGAGTATGTGCATCTGTACATCACCTTTATGTCCCATACCTTGCATGGGTGTACCTGAGATGTCCAGTGACTGTAAGTACTAAAAGCTTTGGTATACTGGCTGGACACTTCTCTACCTTTGGCAGGAGATCTTTTCAGTTACGAATACTACAGCAGTGGTATTGAAGGACATTGCTAATTATGCTGTAAGAAAGAATAGTTGTGTAAAGTCTTACCATAACCATAGACGTCCTTCTCTTCCATGTTGCAGTATTCCACCTCTTGGGTTTTCCTCTCTTGCTACCTCAACGTCCGTCCAGTATACAAAAGTTTGGAGTCACTGCTTGGTACGTTGGACATCTGACATTGCCTAAGGGAACATGTGCCATAAAGTAATGTCTGCGCGTACCAGACCTCAGAACTGAGCGCTCCAGACCAAGGAAAAAGTACAGTTTTGTACCTACCATAAATGTAGATGTCCGAACTGGATAGCATCTGCAGTCATAACAAATGGGTTGTCCTGTCGTCAGGCAGCCCTTCGGTCAACCGGATTCCAAAGTCTGGGTCCGGCTTCGGCTGATGTCGCACTTCACCCGACGTCATCTCTGCTGGTCTTCGGGTATAAAGGCATCAGCCGATGCCATTTTCCTCAGTGTTTCTTGCCCCAGATGCCAGTTGCCCTCTTGGAAGGCGAAATTTTGGATAAATGCCAATGTTTCCAAAAAGGTAGAAGGCAAACAAAAAATAAGCATGTATGTACATATATACAAACAAATACACCATAAGAGACTCCCCCCCCCAGCTAGCTATTAGGAGGGTAAATACCCTAGGAGTACCACAGAGGGGAAGGAGGGAGGGTAATCCTGACTGCAGATGCTATCCAGTTCGGACATCTACATTTATGGTAGGTACAAAACTGTACTATGTCCTTCATGGATGCATCTGCAGTCATAACAAATGGGTAGAATACCATAGCCAAACTAGGGTAGGAGGAATAAAAATTATGGTGTAGTTAGGATCCCTTGCAGTACAGCAGTGGCAAACCCTGCTCGGGATCTGGAATATAGAGGTAAATTATAATGCTTGGCAAATGTATGCACGGAGGTCCAAGTAGCCGCCTCAATAATGTCCTTGGTTGCCACTCCTCGTAAGAAAGCTGTGGTAGTGGCTGTAGCCCTTGTAGAATGAGGTCTTATGTTCTGTGGAATTGGTTTTCCATGGTAGGAGTAACAGAATCTTATGCAATTTTCTATCCATTTGGAGATTGTCTGTTTGGAAATTGCTTTTCCTTCCCTTCCTGTTGCATAGGCTACAAAAAGCTGGTCAGTTTTTCTGTTACTTTTGGTTCTGTCCAGGTAGTAGCGTAACTGTCTATGTACATCCAAGGTATGCAGCATTCTTTCACCTCTGTTTTGTGGATTGGGAAAGAAGGTAGGTAGGTGGATTGCCTGGTTTAAAGACACTCTGGATACCACCTTAGGCATAAATGTAGGATTAGTTCTCATGGACACCCTATCTTGATGGAAGATTAGGAAGGGTTGCACTGCCATTAAGGCCTGTAGTTCGAAACCCTCCTTGCTGAAGTAATAGCCAGTAGGAAAGCAGTTTTCCATGACAGGTGTTGTAGATCTGCTGTTGCTGCTGGTTCAAACGGAGGGAGTGTCAACTTTTCTAGTACAAAGTTCAAGTCCCATGCTGGTAATGGTGGTTTCCTAGGAGGTTTTACATTCTTGATCCCTCTGAGGAACTGCCTGAGTAGAGGATGTGAAAAGATAGGAGGATCAGAGCTGTATTCTGCTGAAATAGCTGATGCATGTATCTTGATGGAGGAATAGGACAGGCCTGTATGTAGAAGCTCTGCCAAGTACTCCAGAATGTTAGCAATATCTATGTTCGACACATTTTTTCCTCTTTCAGTACTCCAAATGACGAACCTTTTCCATTTTCTTGCATAGTTCCTTCTTGTTGAAGGTCTGCGGGCTTCAAGGATAATGTCTTTAACCCTTTGGGAAAGGTCTGGGTTAGTTGCTGCTATGTGATGTTCCAGGCAGTCAGTTGCAAGGTTTTTAGGTTTGGATGTATGATGTTGTAGTTGTTCTGAGTTAACATCAGAGGCATCAGGGGTATTGACCACATTTTCTCCCGAGACATGCTCCTCAGCAATGGGTACCAGTGTTGTCTTGGCCAGTTCGGAGCTATCAGGATTATCCTTGGACGTTCCTCTTTGATTTTCAGTAGTACCTTGTGCATCAAGGGAAGAGGTGGAAATGCATATGCTGTCAGGCCTTTCCAGCTGAAGGATAGAGAGTCCACCTTCCATGCAAGTGGGTGGAATGTCCTTGTGCAGAATTTTTGAGCTGGTGATTGAGTGGGGAAGCGAATAGATCTATTTGTGGCATTCCCCATTTCTTTGTGATGGCCTTGAAGAAGTCCGGGTGTAGCATCCATTCGTGAGCATCCGAGGTGGTTCTGCTTAAAATGTCTGCTAGGGTGTTCTCTTTTCCCGGTACAAATATTGCCTGTAACTGGATGTTGTAGCTGAGAGCCAGATTCCAAAGGTCCAAAGTCATTCTGCATAGGGGGTATGAATGAGTGCCTCCCTGTTTGTTGATGTACCACATGACTGTGGTGTTGTCTGTCCTTATCATCAAATGGCCTTCCTTGAGGAATGGTCTGAATTTTTGGATTGCCAGTTTTACTGCCAGCATTTCTTTTTGGTTTATGTGCAGGTGCAGCTGGTCCTGAGTCCACAGTCCTTATACGCATTTGTCCAGCATCTGCGCCCCCCATCCTAGGTCTGAGGCGTCCGTTGTGATGGTTTGGCTTGCTCGAAAGTTGTGGAAGGGTAAGCCTGGGTTTGACTGGCATGCTTGAGCCCACCATAGGAACTCCTGTTTTAGGCATGGGATTAGTGGTATTTCTGTTTCTAAGCTGTGCCTGTGTTGAGACCATAAATTCTTTAGGTACCACTGTAGCTTTCTCATATGCAGTCTGGCATGTGGGACCAAGATTATGCATGATGCCATGAAGCCGAAGGCCTGCAGAACTTTTCTTGCTGTTAGTTTGTTCTGCTTTGTTAATGCCAAGAAGTAAAGAGGGAGCTCTTTTTGTTTTTCTGCAGTTAGGAATGCCATTTGTTTTACTGTGTCCAATTCCGCGCCCAAGAAAGTTCTTGTTTGGGATGGTATCAGCCTTGACTTTTGTAAACTGACTGTGTATCCCAGGGCTTGTAGCAAGTAAATGACCCTTTGTAAATCTGTTGTCAGCTTGCTTTTGTTGTCCGCTTGTAACAGGCAGTCGTCCAGGTATGGATAAATTTGGATTCCCTGTACTCTGCAGTGAGCGATTACTGATGCCAGGCATTTTGTGAATACTCTGGGCACAGTAGATAAGCCAAAGGGCAATGCTGAGAATTGATAATGCTCTGATCCTGCAAGAAATCTGAGGTATCTTCTGCAATTTGGTCGAATGGGGACGTGCAGGTATGCCTCCTTGAGATCTAGAGTTACCAGCCAACACTCCTTGCCCAGCATGGGAAGAAGTTGCTGTAGGGTCAGCATTTTGAATTTTGGGACAATGATGTATGTGTTTAAGATGGGCAGGTCGAGAAAAGGTCTCCAGTTTTTCTCTTTTCTTGGCACTAGGAAGAGTCTGGAGTAGAATCCTTTGCCCTGTTCTGTTATTGGTACTCTTTCCACAGCTGTCATCTTTGTTAATTCCGCTATCTGCTGCAGAGCTTCTATTTTTTGATTTGGAAGCAGGTTTGGCATTCCTCTTTTTACTGGTAAGGTGTGGAAGTGGAACCGGTAGCCTTGGTCTATGGTTTGCAAAATCCACTTGTCTTTTGTGATATAGTGCCAATTTTTCGAGAATAAGGCTAACTTTCCGCCTAATGGTGCTGCTATTTGCTCCCTGGTAGGCGGGGTCAGAGCCAAGTCACTGTGATTGTCCTGTTGCAGTGGCAGTGGTTGTGTCTGTGCCTCGGTTATTGCCTTGCCACTGTCGTCCTCTGTAGGCACCTCCTCTGGATTGATTTCTGCCCCTAGAGCGTCTATTCCTGCCCCTTTGGGATCTTGTGGAGTCAGGAAAGGACCAATTTTTGGCAGGCCAGTTCCTGCTAAACCTTGGGGGCTGAACCTGTAAGAAATCTTTAACTGTTTGTACAGATTTTGCCTTTTCTTCCATTTTCTTCATTACCTGCTGGGCAGGTTCCCCAAATAGACTGGCCTTATCCATAGGAGCATCTAATAGCTTTGCTTTAACATGATCCGGTAAGACCTGTTCTTTCAACCATGCATGCCTTCTTATCACTGTGCCAGTCATGGCTGATCTAAATGAAGCCTCCAGTGCATCGTAGCCACATTTTAAGGAATGGTTACTAACCTGTTGGATGTTATTCACCATTTCTAATAGATATTTCTTATCTAAAGATTCATCAGAGGACAGCTTTTTAATTAACTGATCAAGCATAAACTCTTGGTATTGGATCATGTGAAACTGACAGTTTAAAGCTCTAGCTGAGAGAGTAGCAGAGGTGTAGACTTTTTTCCCCCATCTCTCTAAGGACCTGGATTCCCTTTCAGAGGGAATAGGGTTTTTTGCTGTGGTCGAGGCTACTGCCTTAGGCCCCTGGGATATAGTTTCGGGGTCTGCAAGCGGGGCCTTGTATAGGTGGTGATGAGTGTCTGGCACCCTGTAAAATCTATCTGGTTTGGCAGGGGCTGGAGGTAAAGAATCAGGTGCAGTGCAGACATCATTAAATGCATCGTCCACAACAGGCAGAACAGGAGGTATAGCTAGGGGCCTATGTTGTGGTAAGTGCAGAAAAGTCCTAAGCCTTTTTCTTGAATCTGAGAAATCTTGTCCCTGCCATTGGAATTTTTCTCTCATGGCATGTAAGGTTTCACCAAAGGAGAATTCCTCTGGTGGAGAGGCAGCTGGAATGGATTCTTCAGCATCGGAATCTTCATAATTGGAAAAAGGAGCCTCTGGCTGGTCTGTAATGTCTGAGTCATCCGCAGAATCATCAGAGGACACAGGCTCGGGGGGCTCTGCTCTAGGTCTCTTTTCTGGGGGCTGAGAGGCCCTGTCTGGGTGAGATTGGGATCCCCTAATTAAGGATATTAAATCTTCTGCCAGAGTAAGCATTTGTGAGCTAGAAGTGGGCCTGTGTGAGGGGGGTTTAACAGGCACTGATTTAGCAGATTTGGCTGCTTTAGCCCTGGCAAAGGCCTTAATAGACATGGCTGCAGGAGGCCTAGCAGCACCACGTGCTGGGGTAGAGACATCCAAAGGGATGGTGTCTGATAAATCACTAGGAACCACAGTTGTAGGCAAAATTTCTGAGGCTGATTCAGGTAAGGTAGCAGGAGCCTCAGTAGTAGTAATGGATTCGGCAGAATATTGACCAGTTTTCTCGGTTTCGGCCGAAACCGAGACACTCGCGGCTTGCGTAACCGTGGTTTCGGCCGAAACCGCGGACCGCGAGTGTCGGTCTTTTTCTTTGCGTTTTTTAACAATTTGGGTAGTCGGAGGATCCGACGGCATAATGTACGCAAAATCTGAGCCGAAAAACTGTTCAGCAAACTCCGACCGACGCTTAAGCGTTCGTCGGTTGAAGGAAGCACAGGCCGAACAGGCTGCTACGTCGTGGTCTGGGCCTAAGCAAGGCAAACAGTAAGAGTGGAAATCTTTATGAGGTATTTGTTTCCCACAAGTTAAACAGTTATTGACTTTTTCTGACATCGGCTGAGGCAAGAAAGAGTCCCCAACGGGGTACTTAGCGTTTAGAAGTCTTGAAGTAGTATTCGGTAGTAGTAATCTCTGGATCTGACTGACCGGCACTTGCGAACAGCTTCTGCTTGGGCCACGGCAAGAAAGACTGAGGAAAATGGCGTCGGCTGATGCCTTTATACCCGAAGACCAGCAGAGATGACGTCGGGTGAAGTGCGACATCAGCCGAAGCCGGACCCAGACTTTGGAATCCGGCCGACCGAAGGGCTGCCTGACGACAGGACAACCCATTTGTTATGACTGCAGATGCATCCATGAAGGACATCTGTACAAGTCCAGTGCCATACAAGAAGGAACAGTTCAAGGAAAGAAGAGGGAAGGAGGAAGGGAAGAAATATTGTAACATGGAAAAGAAGGATATCAATGGTTATGGTAAGATTTTACACAATATTCTATGTCCTTCTATTGTCATGTTGCAGTATTCCAACTCTTGGGTGAGTGTCAGGTCTCAGTGGGAAGAAGAGGGGAGTGGCTTGGAACTATTTTCTATAAATCCATGGAGGATTGCTCTGGCAAATCAAGCCCTGGATTCGGAAATGTTGTCCAATTTGTAATGCCTGGTAAAAGTATGGACAGAGGTTCATGTAGCCACCTTTAATTTTGGACCCCAAAGATTTCCCATGGTATGCATAGCAGAAGGAAAGTGCTCTGGAAATCCAAGCTGAAATTGTCTGCTTTGTCGCTGCTTACCCCAAGCCCTGGGGTGAAATGAGGCAAACAATTGGTCTGATTTTCTGATAGATTTGGTCTTTTCTAGGTAAAACCTAAGCTGTCTATGCACATCAAGAGAATGTAAGCCTCTCTCACAGTCACTCTTGAGGATGGGCGAAAAAGGTAGATAGGTGAATAGCTTGCTTTAAATATAGCTCATTGACTACCTTGGGCATGAAGGATGTGTTGGTCCTAAGGGTTACCCTGTCTTTGTGGAAGAGGAGGAAAGGAAGGATGGCCACGAAGGCCTGTAACTCTGACACTCTTCTAGCTGATGTCAAGGCTACTAGGAGTACTGTTTTCCAAGTGCAATGTTTAAGAGAGGCCTTACAAGTTGGTTCAAAGTGGGCTACCATGATTTCTCTAAGACATAATTCAGGTCCCAGGGTGGTGGGATGGGTTTCCTGCAGGGCCTGAGATGCAGCACTCCCTTTAATAACAACTCTGCAGGCAATCAAAAAGCCAAAGGAGGATCCAGAGGCAGACAAGCTAAAATAGCAGCAAGATGGGCTTTAACAGAGGAGTATGCCAGCCCTGTCTGCAAATGTTCACACAGGTATGACAGTACCAAAGGGACATCACCCTGGAAAGGGTCCAACTGTCTTTGTAGACACCATATGGAGAAGCTTTTCCATTTAGACGTAAAAATATCTCCAACTATTAGGTTTCACGGCCTCCTGCAGGACTGTAAGCACGTCCTCATTGTAGATGTGTCTAAGGGATCGGAATGCTCTCACCCACAGGGTAAGATTCAGAGAGTGTAGGTGAGGTGAATTAAGGATCCCTTGTCCTGTGTGACAAGGTATACTCTGAGGTAACATGTGATGATTGCCCCTGGCTAAATGCAGGAGGAGGGGGAACCAGTGCTGTCTTGACCAAAAGGCAGTCACCAAAAAGATTTCTGTCCTGCTGGATTTTCAGTAAGACTTTCTGGAGAAGTGAGAAGGGGGGAAATGCATACAGAAACATCCCCCTCCAAGAGACTGAGAAGGCATCTGTTGCCATTGCCAGAGGACTACGCAGCCTGGTGCAAAAGGATGGAAGTCATCTGTTCATAGGGGAGGCAAATAGCTCTATCTGAAGTGGACTCCATTTGTGGGCTATGTCCAGGAACACATCCCTGTGGAGCATCCATTCGTGGACTGTGACATGGACCTGCTTAGTGTGCCTGCCTGCTCTGAAGGGATATACACTGCCTGTAGTGCGACTCCCTGTTTCATGGAAAGCTCCCACACTCGGAGAGCTAGTTGGCACAGCAAGAAGGATTTTGCCCCCCCCCCGTTAACATACCACAGAACTGTAGTATTGTCTGTGAACAATTTTAGTGGGCCTTGCTTCAGCGTATGCTGTAAGGAATTAAGGGTCAACAGAATTGATCTCACTGTCCTTCTGTATATATAACAGAGGCATAGAAGAGGGTAGAAATAAGGTGGGTCTGGGCAATTGCTTTCCTTGCAGAAGGGGTAAGGAAGGGTTTTATTCTATAGAAGGTGCCAAGTTTTCTGTTAACAGACTTTATAGTGGAGTTTATGTGTTCATCGTAGTTGAGATGATTATCAATAGTTACACCTAGTAGGCGGGTTGTAGTCTCTGGGTTGATGTTGGTACCATTGTTAGAGGTTAAAGAGAAGAAAGGAATGGATGATTTATGAGTAGGAGTAAAAAGCAGTAGTTTTGTTTTTTTGGGATTAAGGAGGAGGCAGTGTTGCATAAACCAGTTTTCAACATTCTGAAAAACAGTTTGGGTGAGGGAGTGGAGAGAGGATATATTCTTGGCTGTGCAGATTAAAGTGGAGTCATCAGCATATTGAATGCAGGTGGCTTGAGGTAAGTTCATGTGTAAGTTATTAATAAATAAGGAGAAGAGTAGGGGACCTAAGATAGAGCCCTGGGGTACTCCAATATTTACTGGAAGTAGTGAAGACAGATTGCTATGCCAAAGTACTGCTTGCTGTCTATTTTCCAGATAAGACCTAAACCATTGTATGGCTTGAGGATCGAGAGAGTGAGCCTTTAGTTTGTTTAATAGTAGGTTATGGTTAGCCATGTCAAAGGCTTTTGACAGGTCAATGAATAGAGCACAGGAAAAAGAGTTATTGTTACGATTTTTATATATAGAGTCGGTAAAGGATGAAAGGGCAGTAGATGTGCTATGGAATGGCCTGAAGCCATGTTGGCAGTTTGCCAGAAGGTTATTTTGTAGTAAGTGGTTAAGCAGTTGTTTGTGAATACATTTTTCTATTATCTTAGCTAATGGGGAGAGTAGAGCAATAGGGCGAAAGTTTGAGAGCTCAGTAGATGGTCTTCCTTTATGTAGAGGGATGATATGGGATATTTTCCATAAAGCATGGATTTTGCCCTCAGAGATAGTTCTGTTAATAAGGATTGAGATGGGATAGTCTATGGCTTTTGCGGCAATTTGTAGGTATTCAGATGGGAGATGGTCAGCAGAAGGGGTGCAAGGTTTCAATTTTTGAAGAAGCTTACAGATGAGAGAAGTAGATACAGGTTGTATTTGAAAGGTGGGTAGAGAAGTATTGCAGTTATTAGGTTGGGTAGCAGTGGGGGGTGGTAAAGAATTGGCTAGGGTTTGAATGGCATCTGTGAAATAGTTATTAAAGGCATCGGGGATTAGGTTGGAGTTGCTATTGTTGAAACCGGTTGGGTCAGGAGTAGTAGTGTAACCTGGCTGAAGAAGTTTGTTTATCCCAGACCAGAATTTTTGTGGAGTTTGTTGATTGGTTTGTTGAAGGTGTAGGAAGAAATCTTTTTTGTCTCTAAGAATATCCTTTTTGGTGGTATTTCTTAGTTGTTTAAATTGGAGGTGGATTGTTGTACATTTGGTAGATCTCCATTTGGCCCAGATTTTATTTCTGAGGAGTATTTTTTGCCTAGTTTGTTTTGTGAGCCAAGGGGCAGATTTGGTTTTTATTCTAGTGGAGCGATAAGGTGCATGGGAGTCTAGGATTTGAAGAAAGTTTGTATTAAAATAGGTGACAGCTTTGTCTAGTTCTAGATAGGTTAGTGGTGACCAGTCACATGCTTGCAATTCGGTTAAGAAGCTGTCTGGATTAAAGAATATTTTTAAGCGGGAGGTTTTGAGATTATGAGTAGTTGCAATATGGACTTTTTGTCTAATAATGTAGGTAAGTACGTGGTCACTGATATCGTCTGGAAGGGTTCCTGGAGTATAAGATTCAGGGTGGCTATTAATAAGAATCCAGTCCAGAGTACTTTCCTTGTTACTAGGTTTATGGATTCTTGTAGGAGTTATTATTAATTGTGAGAATCCGAAGAGGTTTATGTGGTTGGTAGGGTTTAGAGAACTACAAGTGGACCAGTCTATGTTAACGTCACCAAGTACAATGGTCTCCTGGGGCATTTGGGTAGAGAGGTAACTCAGCAGGTTCTCTAGAGAATATGTGTTATTACCTGGAGGTAGACACATGCAGATTATATAGACAGATTAGGAGTTATTGATTTGGAGTTTGATAGATAGGGTTTCAGATTTAGAGTCTAATGATGGAAGCACATTAATGGGGGAAATTTGGAGATTAGATTTATAGAGAAAGGCTAAACCCCCACCTTTTTTTATTTTACGGTCATTTCTGAGGATGTTATAGCCAGTAGGGCTAATTTCCTGGTCTAGAGTAGATGGTTTTAGCCAAGTTTCTGTAAGACATACAATGTCAAATGAATGGATATCTAGGAGTGCATGCAGGTGGGAGATTTTATTGTTAATACTTCTAATGTTAAGGTGAGCTATCAGAAGGGAGTTAGATGGATTCGTAATTGTAGAAAGTATAGGTACTGTAAAATTGGTAGGGTTAGTGGGGGAGTCAGTAAAGGGGCCAGGGTTTGGATGAATGTCACCGTCTAGGAGGGGGTGTTGCTGGGGTATAGTAGAGATTTTAGGAGTTTATAGAGGTTATTAAAAGTCATTTTGGTAGAGAAGTAAATAATGTGGGTTGATCTGTGGAATTTTGGTAATATATAGTTAGAGAAACAGGTTATGTTACTATGGTTAAGGAAAAAGGTGAAAGAAGATGGTAAAGTCTGTTGGCTGCAATGGTTTTGTTCAGATAGAGAAAGATGTTCGTAGGAGGTAAGTGAGTAAGGTATGTTAAGAAAGGCTAATGTATTTTTTTTTTTTTTTAAAGAGATAGAGAGAAAGGGTTATCCTCTAACTAAAACGGAAAAACCTTTCTGAGGTAAGGAAAGGGAGAGAAGGGGGGAGGGGAAGCTCTCCAACTTAAATGAGTTTCTTGAGGATAAGTAATCAGGATTTGGAGAAAAACTAACCACAATACAACAGATTTATCTAACGACTAAT
Source organism: Protopterus annectens (assembly GCF_019279795.1). Taxonomy (NCBI): domain Eukaryota; kingdom Metazoa; phylum Chordata; order Ceratodontiformes; family Protopteridae; genus Protopterus; species Protopterus annectens. Next base: position 1,326,151,933 of record NC_056725.1, on the reverse strand, counting down.
TATACACTAAAAACTAACAGTTTTGTGACAAGAAAAATACAATAATAAAGTTTTATACGACCTGAGCCAGTAGAACAACCTCGCAGCAAAAGTGGAAAACGAGATCTGGGTATCTAGCGCCAGGCATCATGGGATATAGGGAGGCCTCGAGCCAGTAAGCAGCTCTCAAGCTTTTGAAGATGGCCGAGTCGGATCAGAGGATCGGCTCCGAACCCAACCAGCAAGAATGAAGGCGAGATAGACAATTTAACATCCCTTTTTACAAACACCAGATGTTTTAGAAGAATGGACTTGTTTTCTGCCTAAATTAGACAATCGTCCAGGTATGGATATATTTGAATATTTCTTTGCCTGCAAAATGCAATTACTGGAGCCAGGCACTTTGTAAATACCCTGGACGCATAGCTAAGCCAAAGGACAGTGCAGAGAACTGACAATGCAAGTAGCCTGCTTTGAAGCGGAAGTATCTTCTGCAAGTTTCCCTGATTGGAATATGCAGGTAAGCCTCTTTTAAATCTAGAGTTGCCAACCAGGTGTCTTTGCCTAGCATAGGAAGTAACTGGTGAAGAGCCAGCATCTTGAATTTTTGAATGTCTAGAAAGGTGTTTAGAGTAGACAGGTCCAGAATTGGATGCCATGATTTGTCTTTTCTGGGTACCAGGAAAAGTCTGTGAACAGAAACCCTGTCCCTTTTCCTCTTCTGGTGCTAGCTGAATAGCCCCCATGTTTAGGAGGGAAAGTACTTGTTTCTGAGCCTCTGCCCACTGATTTGGGGGCAGGTCTGGCCATCCGTTTGGAGTTGGCAACGTGTGGAAATGAAACCTGTGTCCCTGGGACACTATATTTAAAACCCATTTGTCCTGGGTTACAAGTTGCCAGTTTTTTGCATGAAGAGCCAGTTTTCCCCCCAAAGGGGCGGCTAATAGATAAGTGCTTGGTAATATTAAAGGAAAGTCATTGAGACTGTTTACCATAGGGAGGTGTCTTGTTGTTTCCAAATTTGGAAGCGGAGGCACCCCATTGCTTAGTTCTGAAAGACCCTTGGGACTGAAACCTGGTGCTTTTGGAATGTCTGGGTTTAGCTCGAGTGGCTCTGGAAGGAACTGGAAAGGACCAGTTCTTAGTAGGCCAGTGCATACTAAATCTTGAAGGTTGTACTTGTAAGAAATCTTTCACAGTTTGCATAGATTTAGCTTTCTCTTCCATCATTTTTAAAACTTCTTCAGCCTTATTGCCAAACAGACGGTCCTGCTGCAAAGGAGCCTCCAACAATTTTGCTTTAACATGATCAGGCAGAGATTGCTCCTTAAGCCAAGCATGCCTTCTAAGCACAGACCCAGTAACAGCAGCCCTGCAAGAGGCCTCCAAAGAATCAAAACCACACTGCAAAGTATGTTTTCCAACTTGTTCAGCTGAATGCAATAAATCCTGTAAGCCCTTATTTTCCACACAGTCAGAAATCAACATAATTTTCTGTTTAAGCAATCCTGTGATATGCTGTTGATATTTTAGCATATGGAATTGACAGTTTAAAGCCCTGATTGCCAAGGTTGCAGATGTATAAACCTTTTTACCTCATCTATCCAGCGCCCTGGAGTCTCCATCAGAAGGGGTAGGATTTTTAGCAGTAGAAGCCTTAATGCCCTTGGGCCCCTGAGAAATGGTTTCAGGGTCTGCAACAGGATTTTTGAAAAGAAATTTGTGGGAGTCAGGAACCCTGTAGTATCTGTCTGGCTTGCAATGAGCCAGAGGCAGGGAATCAGGGGACATACTGGATTCTGAAAACACATCAACAATGTCTAGGACAGGAGGTATAGCCAAAGGCCTATGCTGAGGAAGAAGAAATCCCTAAGCCTCTTTTTGGATTCAGAAAAATCCTGACTTTCCCAGTGGAAATGTTCCCTTAAGGTATGCAAAGTGTCCCCAAAAGAAAAATCCTCAGTCAGGCGGAGAAGCAGAAGGAATGGAATCCTTTGCATCAGAGTCCTCATAAGTAGGTATGGACAAATCCTGTTCATTAGAAGAGTCAAATCCTGTTCATTAGAAGAGTCAGAAGAAACAGAGTCCTATTCAGAAGGTTCATAGTCCAGTTGAGCTCTAGACCTCTTAGAAGGGGGGGGTTGACTACCCCTGATTAGAGTAATTAAATCTTCAGCCATTTTGATCATTTGTTTTTTAGGTATAGGGGCCTGAACATGTGGCCTGGGCGTCAATTTGTTAGACATAGATCGAGATTCTGGCCTTAAAATTGAAGTTGGTGTCGGTTTAATATACAAATCTGTAAGCCTGAATCCACTCTTAGAAGTCGGTGCCTGCACAGCGGCTCCGGACCCATCCAAGGTAGAGACACCCGCGGGTTCCATAGGTGAAGTATCTCGTGGCATACTGGACTCCGAATGGGTCTCAGCAGAGGCCTGCGAATCAGAAGTAGCAGGTATCAGGGGCTGCGAAAGCACCTCACTGAGTACCGGCGAACTGGCGACTGGCTTAGGATAAGCGTCATCGGCAGTTTTGGACCTCAATGGTCTGCCTCTGTCTTTTTCTTTGCGTTTTTTCAGTATTCCGGTAGTTAGATGGCTAACCAACATCATTTCTGGACAATTAAACAGAGAACCGAAATATTTAGAAGCAAAAATGTACCGAAGACGGATAATGCGCTGATTAAATAAAGCACAAAACCGACAGCAAGGTACGTCGTGGTCAGGGCCTAGGCGAGGAATACAGTACAAATGAAAATCCTTATGAGGTATTTGCTTCCCACAAGTAATAAAATTATTAACTTTTACTGACATCGGTAAGGAGCAAGAAAAAGTTTCTCCAATGGGGTACTTAGCTTTTAGTTTAAGACTTCGGTTCTGAAACTCTAAAACGAAAATTTCAAGAGTCGGCTGACCGGCACTTGCGAACTGCTTCTGCTTCGGGCACCGCACGGCAAGAAAGACTGATGTAATGGCGACGGCTGCATATTTTATACCCCTGACGACCTGACGTCATGGAAGAAGGGACAGCAACCGACGCAGGACCCAAGACTTTGTTAATCAGGCAGACTGAGGGCAACCTGCCAGCAGATTACCCAAATGTAATGACTGCAACAGTGAAACACGATGAACATCTGCTTCTGCTACGAGCTCCATGGCAAGAAAGACTGATGTAATGATGTCGGCTGCCTCGCTTTGTGGCACTGACAACCTGACATCAGACTACAGGTGACTGCAGCTAATGCAAAAAAACATTGAGACTGGTATTCGGGCCAGCCTAGGGCTACCACAGCAGGGATAACCCACAGGTGATGACTGCAACACTGAAACATGAAGAACATCAGCAGATATTTCTTAAAACTCTTAACTTTATACTCCAAAACAGCAAGTTGGATCTGTTTAGAAAAATCTATTCCAAGGCACGTGTAAAGGTCTTCATAGAAATACTCCATAAAGAAAGGTCAACCTCCTTGAATCATTAACTACTGAAGTGTTAAGAATGGATGCTTGCAGTTTACAACTCTGACTTACAGTTTAGGTTATTTCCATGATGAAAAGAACAAGCTCAAGTAGTTGTTCCATTACATCACCATGCAGTTGCAAGATATGTTCCGATATAAAACTAGCCAAACTGAGGGGGCTGAAGTTTACTGGAGAAAAATTAGCAAAGAAGAGAGGGTACTGGAGAATAAATAGCTAAAGGGAAAAGTTAAAGAGTGGGCTAGGACCAAGGCCCTTCTGATGTTCTGACTGCAGGTTAGAGACTGCCTTCCCTATCAGGGATTGATAAGTGTATAGGCAATGAGAAAGGGATAATGGAGTGCTAAGAGAAAACTTTTTAGTTTAGTCTAGAAAACAACCTGCTGTTAAAAAAGGAGAATTAATAGGGCATATAAAAACAGTACATAACTGTAAAACTCAGAGGATACTATAAAATCTTGAGAAGAGAGAATGGAAAAGCAAACCACAAAGGAACAATGGGAGGACATCTGTATGGCTCCCAAGTATGCAACAAAATCCAAAAGTTTAGAAATTTTGCTTAGAAGTATTTGTGTAGGTATTTAAATACCCTAAACAGACTTCAGAGAATGTTTCCATAAGTAGAGAGCAAATGCTGCATGCAACATGGGAAAGAGAGATTTAACTGGGAGCTTGTTTTTTGGGAATCCAATTTCACTACAAAGTATAGTGTCAGAAATGTTGGGGAACAAATGTATGTATGTAAGGAAATTATTCCTTTGAGGTGGGACACAGGATCTGAATTGCCTATGCATAACTAAGGTCTTACGAAGTTCAATGCTATTGGCTGCCATAAAAAAGCAATTGCAAGAAAATGGAAACAAATTAAAATGGGTCATTTTTGACGTCTGCATTTGTAACATCAAGTGTAAATACGGAGGAAAAAAGACATACTACAGGAGAACAGAGACTACTGAACATCACTCTTCTATTTTAAACATCTTATTTGTAGTGGGGCAACCCCCTGAACTTACATATACTAACTCTGAGATCACTATACCTTGGAGAAAAGGGAGTATTCTGAGAAATGTCTCTCTCTGACTGAGTATATGTAAATCCATTTCTTTGGCCATTCAACCTCAGCATTACAGGACTCACTAAAGAGGGTCTTGACATTTCAAACAATTGCCAATCAAATCTAAAACAAGGTTCACTTAAGCAATGAATATTGTAAAGGAGTATTCTGAGAAATGTCTCTCTCTGACTGAGTATATGTAAATCCATTTCTTTGGCCATTCAACCTCAGCATTACAGGACTCACTAAAGAGGGTCTTGACATTTCAAACAATTGCCAATCAAATCTAAAACAAGGTTCACTTAAGCAATGAATATTGTAAAGGAGATAAAATAACTGAAGTGAGATCTTTAGAAATTGCATAGAAATAAATGGAATTTGTGGGAACAATACATGAAATGTCTGTGCTATGTAAAGGGTAGCACACACGCCTTTGGTGCAGATGGCTGTGGGGGGAAGCTGCACTCCTGTGTGCGTCATCCTTTGGATGACACTTTATACAGAGGTCCCATCTGCGTGAGTTGGTGGTAGCTCCGGTGGATATAAAAAATAATCCCACTGCAGCTATCAAAAAGAACAGAGGTCCTTTATTTATATACACAAAAACTCTACAATATATTTACAAATATTTCCAATGTATAAATATAAAGATATACAAATATATTTACACATATTCATAATTTCCTTTACACCCATACTAAATTTTCATCCCTATTAGACTCCGTTTTCCATAACCATCAATGGATTTTACTTAATGTTGTTGTTGTTGGTCTTTCGGCTTTTCCCGGTTAGGGGTCGCCACAGCGGAACTCCGGTCCGCTAATGATTGGCAGTTGGTTTTTATGGTGTCGAGTTGCCAGCCCGATGCCCATTCAACGCATGTCTTTCAAACGCCCACTCGACCACGGGAAGACATGCAGACTCCACACAGAAGGCACTCCCAACCCAAGCCGAGAATCGAACGGGAGAACCTCTTGCTGTGAGGCAACAATGCTACCGCTGTTTTACTTAATACTGTTGCAAAAATCCATTTACCATTAAATATAATTTCATTTATTCTTTCATGACACAAAACCCATATGACAAAAAAAAATTACCTATTCGTTTAACATACTCTCTACTTCTATTATAATACCCATATTTAATCATATCATATCCATGTTTACTTTATCCACTTCTTTTACTTTTGTTTTCTTATGTATATAAATCTCATGTTACTTTTGTATATAACTCACTCCTGAATGTAATATTATTATTCTGCATTATTCTGTATTGTATTTGAATTGTACAATGTGGAGCTTGTCTCCCCAGATCTTCGCTGAAAATGGGCCTCTGGCCCAATCGGACACTACCTGGTTAACAAACAAAATAAATAAATAAATAAAAATAAATATCTTTGAAAAAATCTTCTTTAAAGAGTTTTACCCATAACTTTTGTTACTCTGTTACATTTCAGAAACACGTTCCATAGTTTCTTCTTCTTGGCAATGCAAACATATTCTATTACATTTCTTTTAATATGGTGTATTTCCCTTTACAGGCAATTTATTACCAGTCTCCACAAAAAAAAATATTAACCTTCTACTTTCTGATTACACCATTTGCTTCTTATTTTTATAGCTTTACTTTTTCATCTGTTAGATTTTTCCCATGGTACATAGCAATGTTTTATAATTACATCCTTCTACCAGACTTTTTCTACACAATCATTTTTTTATTTTCCACAAAATATTTTTCTTTTGGTAACATTTTATTTCTTCAGTTATACAGTCTTTTTTTACCATACCCTCAATTTTTTTATACAATTTTACTACTAATATCTCATCTTTTTCATTTGTCCACTAACACTTTGCACAAATTCAATGAAGCAGCATATACCACTGGGTTAACTGCTCTTGTTCCCACCCCTCCTAACTCACCTGTACTTAACCTTATCCTTCCTATCCGTCTTCTCTAATTTCTCACATCTCATTCCCTCACCTCTACCTCTACAACCATTACTCTTCACCTATCTTCTAATTTTCACCCCACTGTATAGTTTTCTACACCTTTCTCCTCCTACATTCAGTTTACTGCCACATTTTATACCTATTTCCTCACTTCACCTATTTGTCCATTAATTTCTCCTTCTTCACTGATACTTCTCTCTTTTTGTAATTTAATTGGAGAAGTCACTAATATATACTATGTCAATTATACACACATATAGAAGCTACCGTGTTTACCCTGTGTATGCATTTTATCTTATTATTACATGCTTAGTATGCTTAGTATGTATTTTCCTTTATAATACTGTGTAACTTGTATTTTTATGTTTTTGTCTAATTACGTTATATCGTGTATAACCTTGTTGGAGCTTTTCTCCCCAGGACTCCATTGAAAACGGGCTCCTTCGGCCCAATGGGCCATCCTTGTAAACAAACTGTAAAATAAAATATAAATAAAATAAATTGACCCTAAATCACCTCCTCCTTTATTTAAATACAAAACCCCTCTTTTTACCGGGTTTAATCTAGAATACCACGTAAATGAACATAATGATTAATTTTCAAATACTACTGGCGACATAAATACACTTGCTAATTATGCTATTTTCCTGTCAGTACTGAATTTATCAACTAAGCCATTTATCTGAATGGTAATTTATGTATTTTCCAGAAAAGACAGGTTTATTTTATTTTTGCTACTGTTTTTTTTTTCCTCATTGAATTCTACTTGCATCTTTTTTTCCCAAATTTTAAACCCAACAGAGAAATTTAATTTATTGTAGAATATATACCCCTGTCTTTACTACATCACCTAAACTTAGAACTTAATTACTTACTATAACCTGGCATCTGTGCTGTCCATTTTCCTTCTTCCCCACTGATGGGTTATGGATCCTACCCTCAGATCCAGCTCGGCTGCATTTTCAAGACTGGATCCTAGTCTTGAACTCCACCTTCTACCCATAATGCTCTACAGCATCTCTAATTCCTCAGATCGAGTTTGCTGCCTCCCTCCCCATTGGATTATAGAGACAGGACAGACAGAATAAAGATTAAGGCTCAAACCTGGGACATGAAAATAGACAACACAGATGCCAAGTTATGGTAACTACATAACTTCTAAATCTGATGTTGTCCTTTTCATTCTTCCTCACTGATGGGTCAGAGTCACCAGCAACGTAACTCTTGGGAAGCCTTCAAGGAAGGATATGTCACTGCACTGTCAACCAAAGGAAGCCCTGCTTCTGTTGACAATGTCCAATTTGTAATGTGTAACAAAGGTACGAGTCTTTGACCAAGTGGCCGCAGCATAAATATCAACTGAAATTCTAGAAGAAAAAGCAGATGAGGTAGCCAAAGAACTGGTGGAGTGGGGTCTAGGAGGTTGAGGCAGTTCCAAACCTTTTTGGGAATAAATCAGTGAAATACAATTAGTAATCCACTTGGCCAAAGTAACTTTGGAAACTGCTTGACCTAAGCAGTTAGGTGAAAATTATATAAACAGCTGATTAGACTTCCTGTACTGTTTTGGTTCTGTGAAGATAAAAATGTAGTTGTACATGAATGTCAGTACAGATACCCTATCTTTATGAAAAATGATGTAAGGAGGCCTAGCTGATAAGTCCTGGAGTTCAGAAATTCTTTTCACCGAAGTAACAGCTACCAAAAAGATAGCTTTCCAAGAAAGAAACTTCATGCCACAATTGTTTGCTGGTTCAAAGGGTTTCTGAGTCAATCCCTAGAGGACTGCCGTGCGGTCCCAAGTTGGAGAGGGGTCTGTTATGGGAGGTCTAAGGAGAAAGATTCCTTTCTTACAGGCTTTACATAATCTAGAAGTTGACAGAAGATTCATTTTCAGTATGAAAATTGGATATTTCAGTTAGCTGAAGTTTAATGGTAGAAAAACTATCCCCTTCTTTGAAAAGTGTACCAAGGAAAACAAGGATGGCTGAAGTAGGCATTGAGAAGGGGTCAATGGTCTCCTTAGAAGCCCATACTGGGAATCTTTTCCATTTACTTTTGTAGACCTTCTTACGGGAAGCCTTCTGGGAGGCAAAGATAATGTTATGGACTAGCAAAGCGTGTCTGGACCATCTTATTATCACTGGAAGAATTCTGACAGGTGAGAGAGGTGGTCCTGATTGGGCTCCAGTATCTATTGAGAATACCTGAGGTGAGACCAGAGGAAGGGGAACTACACCTGTTGAGGCCAGAAGGGGGTAATGAGGATGACTGAGCTCTTCAGCCGGTTTGTTTTCTGTAGGAACTTCAGGATCAAAGGAAAAGGGGAAAAGCATAGAGGAGACCCGGGAGCCAATAGTGAATCACATCATCCCTTGCTGACTTCCTCTGAGGGAGAGATCAGAGCAACGTACTTGCTGCAGCTATTGGTGGGGGGGGGGGCAAACAGGTTGGCCCCAACAGCTGAAAATCATGTTCACTACTGACAAATTGGGGGACCACTTATGAGGAATCAGAATGGACCTGCTGAGTCTGTCTACCACCACGCTGGCTTTCCCCGGTATATGCACTGCAATTAGAAATCAGTCTGAAGAAATCGCCCATTCCCAGACTCTCATGGCCTCTCTGAACCGGTCTGAAGAAATCGCCCATTCCCAGACTCTCATGGCCTCTCTGAACAACAGGTAGGAACGGGCTTCTCCTTGTTTGTTAATGCATGGATAGCAATAGTCCCCCCAGGGAGAATGTCCTGAAAGGGCTGCAAAGTTAAAAGGATTGTTCTCATCTCAAGGACATTGATATGCAACTTGGTCTCCAAGGGGAACCACGTGCCTTAGACCATCTTTCCTTGTAATGCCCTCCCACGCTAATTGGGAAGCGTCCGTGGTCACTGTGTCTATGGGGGGGGGGGGGTGGCCTGCCCAAATACAGGTTGTCTGATTGTTCCAACCATCGAATATGATGTTTGCAAATTGTGGTGAGTTTGATGAGCGCAGACAGAAGTTGGTAAAGAGTAGATCACTGTACTGGCAAGGTCCACTGGAGGATTCGCATAAAGAATCTTGCCCGACAGACTAGAATAATAGCTGCTGACGTTGATGCAAGAGCCTGTAACACAATGTCTCGCCTGTCCCCACATGCAAAATTCAAGTCCCACACCTGACTTCTCAGAGATGTAATGCATTGAAGAGGTAGTGAAGCCACCTGATTCGTAGTATCCAGTTGATTTCCTATAAATTCTAGATTTTGTACAGGCGTCAGATTGGATTTGGCAAGATGATGCCTAGGGAACTGAAGATCTGAAGCAAGTCATCTCTGGTTTGAAGAAGTTGATGCCTAGTTGGGGCAGTGAGGTGCTAGTCATAGAGATAGGGAAACACCAGATATCCACTGAGCCTCAGGTAAGCTGCTACTACTGCCATCCATTTGGTGAATACCTGGAGGGCTGTGGTAAGTCCAAAGGGTAGTGTTCTGAACTAGTAGTGATTGGCTCCCAGCCAAAAGCACAGGTGTCTTCTGCAACACCTGTATTTTTTGCTGACAAACATCTTTATTCAGTTTTCATATATGACAGGGGCAATCTTACATGTAAATAAATGAAAAAAAAAAAAAAAAAAACATGACACCATTTTAGTTGCAAACCGTATACATCAGACACCACTGAAACAGCTGTAGTTGCAAACATTATACATTATCATCAAAAAGCAGCACAGCAAAAGCAAATAACTGTCAGGAAACAGAATAAAAAATAAACTGCAGTATCTGTAGGTACACCAACACTTTTATTGACAAAACAATGACTTCAGTTAGAGCTTTCTTCTCCTTAAACTCATGGAGACTTCTTCAGACTGAAGATACTGCAATTTATTTTTTAAACACAATACATCACTTATGATCTATCCAGTAACTGTCAGTTAAGCACTACATGGCTCATGCAAATCCTGCCTCTTAAACCTAAAAAAAACCTTAAAATTCTAGATTTTGTACAGGCGTCAGATTGGATTTGGCAAGATGATGCCTAGGGAACTGAAGATCTGAAGCAAGTTATCTCTGGTTTGAAGAAGTTGACGCCTAGTTGGGGCAGTGAGGTGCTAGTCATAGAGATAGGGAAACACCAGATATCCACTGAGCCTCAGGTAAGCTGCTACTACTGCCATCCATTTGGTGAATACCTGGAGGGCTGTGGTAAGTCCAAAGGGTAGTGTTCTGAACTAGTAGTGATTGGCTCCCAGCCAAAAGCACAGGTGTCTTCTGCAACACCTGTATTTTTTGCTGACAAACATCTTTATTCAGTTTTCATATATGACAGGGGCAATCTTACATGTAAATAAATGAAAAAAAAAAAAAAAAAACATGACACCATTTTAGTTGCAAACAGTATACATCAGACACCACTGAAACAGCTGTAGTTGCAAACATTATACATTATCATCAAAAAGCAGCACAGCAAAAGCAAATAACTGTCAGGAAACAGAATAAAAAATAAACTGCAGTATCTGTAGGTACACCGACACTTTTATTGACAAAACAATGACTTCAGTTAGAGCTTTCTTCTCCTTAAACTCATAGAGACTTCTTCAGACTGAAGATACTGCAATTTATTTTTTAAACACAATACATCACTTATGATCTATCCAGTAACTGTCAGTTAAGCACTACATGGCTCATGCAAATCCTGCCTCTTAAACCTCATTCCTGCTCTGTGTATATTGTTCCCACAATTCACATTTTTTTCCTACGTAGTTTATTTCTTTTTAAACAGCAGCTTCTGCTCTAGATTCTATTAAAAACTCTACCAGTGCTGGTCTTTCATTCAGGAGCCCCCTATTTCTCTTTGCCTATAGTTTGATATCAATCCTTGATAGGGAAGGCAACCTCTAACTTGCAGTCCAAATAAATTATTGGCCTCTTCCCATTCTATTACATTTCCCTTTCTAGTGATTTGCTCCCAATACCTTGGATTCGTTGCCAGTTGTCTCCAATAAATTCCAGCCCCCTTTTGCCTATTATCTGTATCCCTGACCACAGTCATCCCTATCTGCAAAATCTCTTTTCTCCATTTTCATGTTGGTTGGTTATTAGAATATTTTCTGCTATTTTATGAATATAATACTCTGTATGATTTCTGTTGTTCTCCTTAAGAGTCTGCATCTAAAATCTCAATATCTCCTTATTTCTTGAGCTTCCTCCCTATATCATCATCATTCCTTTCCACTTTGAATTAATAGTTTTCATATTGTGCTATGTATAAGGGTATTAACTGTGTTGCTCTAAAATATACCCTCAAATTAGGTAATCCTAGTCCGCCTTGTTGGAACAATCAGCTTATCCCACTTGACCCTTGCTGTCTTCCCATCCTAGATAAAAGCCTTAAACTCTTTTTTTAATTGCTATCCACAGCTTCTCTGGTTGATAAAAATATGCCTGACCTATGTATAAAACGAAAGGGACTAAAAACTTTTTAATGGCTTGTACCTTATTATCCATATAACAAAACTTCCAGTTTCTCAATTTTTGTAATATCTTCTGTTTAGTCTCTTCCCACATATCCTTAGCTGCCACACCAGAGTAATTTCTAATTCATACTCCTAAATACTTCATTTTATCATGTCACCATGAATATGGATATTGTTGGACCAATTCGTGTGTCGGTACACAATTTACCACTACTGCTTTGTTTTAGCTTAATTAATTTTGTATCCCGAGAAAATCTGAAATAGTCTTAGAATGTTCCACAACACTGTAATCTCCCTTTCTGGTTCTGTCATGTATAAAAAAATATCTGCAAATACAGCCAGCTTTTCCTAACTACCATACAAATTATATCCTTGAATTTCTGAGTCCCTTATTTTCTTTACCAGTGGTTCTAAATATAATGCAAACAACACAGGGGAAAACAGACAACCCTGCCTGGTTTCTCTATTCAAGCAGAAATTATCGGTGAGGACCCCCACTCACTTTAATTTGTACCTCCGATCCCTCATATATTCTTCTAATCAACCTTATAATTGTATCAGGGAAAGCAGAGGCTTCCATTGCCTTGCTCATGAAGTCCCAGTCTACTCTTGTCAGATGCTGTCTGTGCATCGAGACCCACCAACAAAAGTGGTATTTTCTTACATTCTGCTTCCCTCTGGATCATCAATGTTGTGTTAATATTGTAAAATGTTTGCCTCCCTTCCACAAAACCACACTGATCCATATCTATCAATTTTAGCATCACTTTTGCCATTCTTTTAGCCACTATAGACATAAACACTTTATAATCATGGTTTAGTATCGAAATGGGCCTGTATGAAGATGGATCCGATGGGTCTTTACCCTCTTTAGATATTACCATTACCACCGCCTTTTTCCAGGATGTTGCTTATCTTAAACTACTGTTAAACAAAACTTTCCAGACATTTATCAGTTTTTTCCCTCCTAACTTCCAAACTTCCACAGGAATACCATCTATTCCTGGGGACTTTCCTATAGATTGGTTATACATAGCCATTTTTATCTCACCCCTTCCTATCCTGTTAGTAATTGAGCCTCATCTACCTCTAACACTGGCAAATTAATTTCTTCCATAAACATTTCCATTTGTACCTTTTTTTCATTTCCATATTGGTCTGCTTTATACAAACTTTCATAAAATGCCCAAAACGTTTCTAATACTTCTACAGGGGTCTCTTGTTTTATTCCTTATTATAAGTCCCCTAAGCTTGGTGACAGCCCTTTCCACTTTCTGTTGCCTGAGCTGTTGTGCTAAGAGTTTTTGCGCTCTAGAATTATCATAAAAAAACAGTTGCTTAACAGCAATCTTTCTAAACTTGTGCATATTATCAAGGTAATCCCTTATTTTCTGTTTACCATTCTGCAGTTGCTCCTTTTCTTGTTCTTAGATTCCCCATCCTTTGCAATACTTTAACATTTGTCAATCCAAGTAAATAATTCTTGTTACTGTTTAACCATATCTCCCTTTCCTTTATTTCTACCCTAGTTTTAAACTCAGCTTTAATTTTATCCACTCCCTAGCTATGATTTGAGTAGAAAATTCTACCATCTCTAGTAGCTCCAAAACCCATTCCTTGAATTTCTCTCTTTTCAACTGATAGGTGGGAAAGCGCCAGTGTCTCATTTTTATTTCATTACCTTGCATTTTTATTTTAGTTATTACTGTTAAGATTTGCACTGGGTGTGACGAGGGTGGACAGGATTAGAAATAAGTATATTAGAGGGTCAGCCCAGGTTGGAAGGTTTGGAGACAAAGCCAGAGAGGCAAGATTACGTTGGTTTGGACATGTGCTGAGGAGGGATGCTGAGTATATTGGGAAAAAGATGCTAAGGATGAAGCTACCAGGTAACAGGAAAAGAGGAAGGCCTAAGATAAGGTTTATGGATGTGGTGAGAGAGGACATGCAGATGGTTGGTGTGACAGAGCAAGATGCAGAGGACAGGAAGAAATGGAAGCAGGTGATCTGCTGTGGCGACCCCTAACGGGAACAGCCGAAAGATGATGATGATAACTGGTGCATGATCTGAAAGTTATTGGGTATGTTTCAAGCTTTCAATTAAATGCACATGCTCCTATGATATATAAAATCTAGCCTAGACCATTTCTTGTATTTTGGCAAGTAATATGTAAACTCACTCCGAACTCCTAGTACTGAATTCACCCTCGTCCATGCCAAACATTTTCATATATTTCTTCAAAAAATCTGCTCTCCTTTATTCTATTTTCCTTCTAGAACCCTCTTCACTGCTGCAAACCAAATTCCAGTCTCTACCTGCAAGTAATATTCCTTGCTGAAAGCTAATTTCTCCCAGAATTTTCTTAAGCCCCATTATAGCAGTTTAGGGGGATGTAAATGCATGCTAGTGTAATCCTCCTCCCTAGCCAGTAGCCCCTTAGTACCATGTATCTTCCAATATTATCATTTTTTCCCTCTTCTATCACTAATTGAGCTCCCTCTTGCAATTAATATATGTAACTCCCTTTCTTTTGCCCCACATATTCCACTGTATAACCATCCTGACAACCTTTCTCTATCAAATTCACATGTTCATTCTTTCCAGGCGTCTCTCCTGTAGCATAGCTATTTGTCCTCTACATTTTAATATAATTCACTACTCTTTCTTCTTTATATTTATCTGTAAGACCATTCAGATTGAAAGACATTACAGAAAGCATAATTTTCTTACAGTAAACTCTCAGTTAACTGGAACTCAAACAACCAACAAAAAAAATAAAATAAAATAATTGAAGGAATACAGTAAAATTTTCATGTGTTGCACTTTGTTTCTCCCCTGCAGAAACATTCCTTACGTTTTTAGAGTTTTAAAAAGGAAGATAGGAATAAATTCCCTCTCCCCAACCTGAGAACAAGTCAAACCAAACAAATAGTATAGGGTACAGTATTATTCAGGCCTATGTTTAATAGTAACTCTCCAGCAACCAGAAACTACAGTCATCCAGCATCTACCAATCCCCATGAGTGCAGCTTAACAGAGTTTACTGTATATACTTATTATTACCACCTTTTATGTATAAAGTACAGTTTTGTACCTACCATAAATGTAAATGTTCGAGTGTTCACCCTGCTGCAGTCATCACACTTGGGTTATCCTGCCGTCAGGCGGTCCTGCAGTCGGCCGGAATTCCAAAGTCTTGGTCCAGCGTCGGTTGCTGTCGCTTCTTCCCTGACGTCAGTGCGCCAGGGGTATAAATAATGCATCCGACGCCATTTTCTTCAGTTTTTCTTGCCCCAGATGTCAGGTGCCCCCAAAAAGGAGGTCAGTAATTAGTACCAATTTAAAGAAATTTTAGCACAAACACAAAATCCCTCCAGCTATAAGCAAATACATCAGGAAGGTATTGTAGAGATTTAGCTAGTTGGATCAGAGGGGAAGGAGGGAGGGTAACCTGGACTGCAGCAGGGTGAACACTCGAACATCTACATTTATGGTAGGTACAAAACTGTACTATGTTCATCGTGTAACCCTGCTGCAGTCATCACACTTGGGTAGAATCCCAAAGCTAAGTATGGGTGGTGGAATCATAGAGGGTTAGAGGAGGCTAGAAGGCCCTGCAGAACTGCAGTGGGGAAGCCAGCCCTAGTCTTAGAGTAAAGTGGTAAGTGATAGTGTTTGGTAAAGGTGTGAACAGAACTCCAGGTTGCAGCTTCCAAAATCTCCTTGGTTGGAACCCCCCCTGAGGAAGGCTGTAGATGTAGCTGTTGCCCTGGCAGAATGGGGCCTAATGGTAGCAGGAACTGGTTTTCCATGATGGGTGTAGCAAAAACGAATGCAATGCCCTATCCATTTGGAAATGGTTTGTTTTGATATAGCCTTCCCTTGTGAAGCTGTAGCATAGGATACAAAGAGCTGGTCAGATTTTCTGAAAACCTTAGTTTTATCTAAGTAGTAACGAAGTTGTCTGTGAATGTCCAAGGAATGCAGGAGTCTTTCTCCTTTGTTCTGTGGATTTGGGAAGAAGGTGGGTAAGTGAATGGTTTGATTTAAAGCCACAGTGGAAACCATCTTAGGCATGAAGGAAGGATTAGTTTGTAGAGAGACTCTGTCTTGATGGAAAATGAGGAAAGGTTCCACTGCCATTAGTGCCTGCAGTTCTGAGACTCTTCTGGCTGAAGTTATTGCTAGCAGCAGAGCAGTCTTCCATGATATAAACTGTAGATCTGCAGAGAAAGCTGGTTCAAAGGGAGGTAGCATAAGTTTTTCCAGAATAAAATTGAGGTCCCATGTTGGTGTAGGTACGCTCCTGGGGGGCCTAAGGTTTTTTGCCCCTCTGAGGAACTGCCTTAGTAGTGGATGTGAAAATAAGGGTGGATCTGTGTTGCAATGAGCTGAAATAGCTGATGCGTGGATTTTAATGGAGAAAGTACTTTGTGCAACATCTCCGTTAAATACTGTAGAATTTGAGGCATGTGAGGCTGAAGCATATTTTGGCCTTTAGCTTGGTTCCAGGCGCAAAACCTTTTCCATTTGTCCGAGTAGGCCTTTCTGGTGCTGGGCCTCCTAGCTTATAGAATAACATCCATAACTGCTTGGGAAAGAGGAGCTGGCTGGATGGTTAGGTGATTTGCCATGCAGCCAGATTTAAGGTTTTGAGCTGGCTGTGTAGAATCTGATTGTTTTGTTGTGTGAGCAAATGGGCAATTTGTGGTAAAATCCAAGGTGGGCCCTGGGCCATGTTCCTTAATACTGGGTACCAGTGCTGGCGTAGCCAGTCTGGGGCTATGAGTATCAGTCGTCATCTCTCCTTTCTGACTTTCAGAAGCACCTTTGTGAGGAGAGGCAATGGAGGGAAGGCATATACTGTCAGGTTTTTCCAACTGAATGAGAGTGCGTCCACTTTCCAAGCTTGATGGTGAAGTGTCCTTGTACAAAATTGTGTCAGCTGACAGTTCTGTGGACTGGCAAACAGGTCTATGTCTGGAAGGCCCCATTTTTGAGTTATCATTGTAAATACTTGTGGATCCAGTTTCCACTCGTGGGGATCCATGATGTTTCTGCTGAGGTCGTCCGGAATTGAGCTTGTAACTGAACTTGGTAAGCCAGTGCTGTGTTCCACAAGGTCATTGCTTGCCTGCATAGGGGGTAGGAGTGTGTGCCCCCTTGTTTATGTACCACATTACTGTGGTGTTGTTCGTCCTCATTGTAAGTTGTCCTGGATGTAAGAGGTGTTTGAAGGCTGTCAGAGCATTCTGTACAGCTAGCATCTCTTTTTGATTGATGTGCAGATTCCTTTGATCTGCAGTCCATATGCCTTGAACACACTGTCCTGCCATGTGTGCCCCCCAGGCGTAGTCCGATGCATCGTTGTCATAGTTTGCCTGGCTGGGGGCAAGGTGAAAGGCTGACCCTTGTTGAGGTGACATGCCTGTGACCACCATAGAAACTCCTGTTGTAGGCAGGGAATGAGAGATATCATTGTGTCCAAGCTGTGGCTGTGTTGAGACCATACGCTTTTTAGGTACCACTGTAATTTCCTCATATGCAGCTTTGCAAATGGTATTAGTAGGATGCAAGATGCCATAAAGCCCAAGGCCTGCAGAATTTTTCTTGCAGGGAGTTGGGTCTTTGTTGCCATTGTCCTGAAATATTGAGTCAGTTGTAGTTGTTTGTCCGGCGTCAGATAAGCCTTCTGGGCCGTTGTATTCAAGCTGGCACCCAGGAATGTCATATTTTGTGAGGGTACTAGATTTGATTTATTTTCGTTTACTGTGTACCCCAAGCAACTTAGAAGATGTTTTGCAAAAGCCAGATGTTGTAAGAGGATGTCCTTGCTTTCTGCTTGGATGAGGCAGTCATCCAGGTATGGGTATATTTGAATTCTTCTTAGTCTGCAGTATGCAATTACTGGTGCCAGGCATTTTGTGAAGACCCTGGGCGCAGTAGATAAGCCAAAGGGCAGTGCAGAGAATTGGTAATGGGTTGAACCTGCAATGAAATGGAGGTATCTTCTGCAACTTTGTCTGATAGGGACATGCAGGTATGCCTCCTTGAGGTCCAACGTTACTAGCCATGCTTTCTTGCCCAGCATGGGAAGAAGCTGCTGTAGTGTTAGCACCTTGAATTTGGGTACTTGTAGAAGGTGTTTAGAAATGAAAGGTCCAGAATTGGTCTCCAGGCATTGCCCTTTCTGGGGACTAGAAAGAGTCTTGAATAAAATCCTTGGCCTTTCTCCCGTGCCGGTACCAGTTGAATGGCTCTCATGTCCATGAGGGCTGTAATTTGTTTTTGTGCCTCTGCCCATTGATTTTGTGGCAGGTTTGGCATTCTTCTTTTCATTGGTAAGGTGTGGAAATGGAATCTGTATCCTCATGAAATTATGTCTAGGACCCATTTGTCCTTTGTGACAATGTGCCAGTTGTCTGTAAAAAGTGCGAGTTTTCCTCCCAAGGGAGCTGCCAAGAGAGTGTTGCTTGGCCAGATGAGGTGTAAGTCATTGAGTTTGCCTTCTAGCAGTTTGGGGCCTGTCTTCTCCTCCCTTCTGTGTTGCAGTGCCCCATTGTTGAGGTTTGTATTGGGCTTGTGGTTGTCCTCTGCCTCTTGGACATCTGTATTTACCCCTATGTGGTCTGTCAGTAGCTGGAAAGGACCAATTTTTTGTTGGCCAATTTTTGCTGAAGCGAGGGGGCTGTACCTGTAGAAATTCTTTGACTGTCTGCATAGATTTTGCCTTATCCTCCATTTTCTTTAAGACTTCTTCTGCTTTAACTCCAAGTAGAACATCCGGCTGTAAGGGAGCATCTAGAAGCTTTGCTTTAACATGATCAGGCAGAGCTTGTTCCTTTAACTAAGCATGCCTCCGTATAACAGACCCAGTGACAGCTGCTCTGCAGGAAGCCTCTAAGGAATCAAACCCACATTGTAAAGTATGTTTGCCCACCTGTTCAGTTGCATGCAACAGATCCTGCATTTCTTTCAATTCAGACTGTTGAGGGAGTGTGCTCATTTTTTGTCTTAACTGAGACATTAGAAATTGCTGATATTTTAGCACGTGAAATTGGCAATTTAGTGCTCTCATAGCTAGAGTGGCTGAGGTGTAAACCTTTCCCCCCCACAATGTCAAGTGCTCTGGAGTCCCTTACAGAGGGTACAGGATTTTTTGCCATAGAAGCCTTAGCCCCTTTGGGACCCTGGGAGATAGTTTCTGGATCAGCAACAGGGCTTTTTATAAAGGAATTTGTGTGAGTCAGGCACTTTATAGTATCTGTCTGGTTTGGCTGGAGCAGGAGGCAGAGAATCTGGGTTCAAACTAGATTCTAAGTAAACATCATCCACAATGTCTAAAACTGGGGGGATGACAAGTGGTCTGTGCTGGGGAAGTAAAAGAAACTCTCTGAGCCTTTTCTTTGAGTCAGAGTAGTCCTGACCTTCCAAGTGAAAATGTTCCCTCATAGTGTGTAAAGTTACCCCAAAGGAGTAGTCTTCAGGAGGAGAAGCTGAGGGAATGGAATCCTCAGCATCAGAATCTTCATAAGGGGAAAAGGAGTAATCTTAGTCCTCAGAGGAGCCTGAGGAAATAGACACTTGTTCAGAGGAAGCATAATCTTCCTCTTGTCTAGGCCTTTTGTCGGGTGGGGGCTGGGAACCTCTGATTAAAGAGATCAAATCTTCAGCCATTTTAAGCATCTGTTTCTTAGGCATGTGGCCTTGAACTGGAGACTGAAGGGCAGTCTTTTTTGGTTTAATAGGAGTCTTAGGCTTTGGATGCGTTTTTATGGTGAGCATCGTCGGTTTGAAAACGCCTTCAGAAAGTGAAGGTGTTTCTGCAGCACCGACATCTCCTTCTGTAGTGTCGTCGGTAGGAGCTAAACAAAATGGCTGCGTCGGCCTAGCACTCTCCGCCAAAGGCTCCAAAGCGGTCTCGGGTTCCAAATCTGCGGTAGTCAGGGGCTGCCTCACTGAAGACTGGTGAACCGGAGACCTGTCCAGCCGAGGCCTCGGAGTCTGGCTTGGGTCTAGGCTGCCTGTCCTTATCCTTGCTTTTTTCGTGCACGCCGGTAGTCGGTTGCTCCGACGGCATCGTATAGTTACATTTTCTACCGAAGTAGTGTCATGCGAAATCAAAGCGTCTTTTTATAGTACGCTTATTAAACCTAGCACAAAAACGACAACCAGTGACGTTGTGGTCTGGGCCTAGGCAAGGTATACAGTAAGAATGAAAATCCTTATGAGGTATTTGCTTCCTACAAGAAATACAATTAACTTTTTCTGACATCGGTCTGAGGCCAAAAAAGTTTCCCCAACGGGGTACTTAGCTCTATTGAAGACTTTGGATCTGAAATTCGACTTCGAAAATCTCAGGAGTCAGCCGACTGGCACTTGCGAACTGCTTCTGCTTCGGTCACCGCGCGGCAAGAAAGACTGAAGAAAATGGCGTCGGATGCATTATTTATACCCCTGGCGCACTGACGTCAGGGAAGAAGCGACAGCAACCGACGCCGGACCAAGACTTTGGAATTCCGGACGGCTGCGGGAGTGCCTGATGGCAGGATAACCCAAGTGTGATGACTGCAGCAGGGTAACACGATGAAAGTACAGTTTTGTACCTACCATAAATGTAGATGTCCGATAGATATGCAACTGCAGTCATAACATATAGGTTGTCCTGCCTCATGCAGCCCTCGGTCGGCCGGATTCCAAAGTCTGGGTCCGACGTCGGCTGATGTCGCATTTCTCTCCGACGTCAGAGCGGCTGGAGTACATAAGCATCAGCCGACGCCATTTTCTTCAGTGTTTCTTGCCCCAGATGCCAGGTGCCCTCCAAGGAAGGCTGTAATCAAATTGGAAGGAAAAAACAGGATTCCAAACAAATAAGTAAGCAATAAACAGATACACCATAACAGATATCCCCAGCTAAGAGGAACAGGGATAGGAGTGGACCCAAGGCATAGAGGGGTATGGAGGGAGGGAAAATCCGACTGCAGTTGCATATCTATCGGACATCTACATTTATGGTAGGTACAAAACTGTACTATGTCCTTCAAGAATGCAACTGCAGTCATAACATATGGGTAGAATACCATAGCTTAGCTGGGGAGGAGGAATGCTCTAGGAAAGAGATGGTGTGGCAATCAAACCCTGCAGGACTGCGAAGCAAAGCCTGCTCTGGATCTGGAGTATAGAGGGAGATTGTAGTGTTTGGAGAATGTATGCACGGAGCTCCATGTAGCAGCTTCTAGAATGTCCTTTGTAGGCACCCCTCTTAAGAATGCTGTAGAGGTGGCTGTAGCTCTGGTGGAGTGTGGTCTGACATTGGCTGGAACAGTCTTCCCATGGAAGGAATAACAAAATCTGATGCAATGTCCAATCCATTTTGAAATAGTCTGTTTTGAAATTGCTTTTCCTTGTACTCCAGGGGCGTAAGCTACAAAAAGTTGATCAGACTTCCTACTGGTCTTGGTTCTGTCCAGGTAGTAGTGAAGTTGTCTGTGAATGTCCAAGGTATGTAACAGTCTTTCCCCTTTGTTTTCAGGATTGGGGAAGAAAGCAGGCAGATGAATAGCTTGATTTAAAGAAACCCTAGATACCACCTTTGGCATAAAAGTAGGGTTGGTTCTTAAGGAGACCCTGTCTCGGTGAAAGATTATGAACAGTGGTATTGCCATTAGGGCCTGTAGTTCCGAAACCCTTCTTGCTGAGGTAATTGCCAACAGGAAAGCTGTCTTCCATGAGAGGAATTGCAAGTCCACTAAAGCTGCTGGCTCAAAAGGAGGTAGAGTCAGTTTTTCTAGGACAAAGTTGAGGTCCCAAGCTGGCACTGGAGCCTTTCTTGGTGGCTTAATGTTCTTGATTCCCCTAAGGAATTGCCTTAGCAAAGGATGTGAAAACCCAGGTGGATCAGTGTTATATCTAGCTGAAATAGCTGAAGCATGTATCTTTATGGAAGAATATGAGAGTCCATTCTGAAGCATATCTGCCAAATATTCCAGGATGAGTGGGATGTTCAATAGTGATGTATCATGACCCCTGCTGGTGTTCCAAATGCTGAATCTCTTCCATTTTGCCAAGTAAACCTTTCTGGTGGATGGTCTTCGAGCTTCTGTTAATATCCGCTGAACTTCCTTGGAGAGAGATAGATTGAGGTTATTCATGGGATCTCCCAGGCTGTCAGCTGCAGTGTCTGAAGGTTTGGATGCACTGTTTTGAAGTTGTGCTGAGTCAAAAGTAGGGGCCATTGGGGAAGGGCCCACTTCTTGTTGTGACATATGCTCCATAGTAGCGGGTACCAGTGTTGTCTTGGCCAGTCTGGAGCGATTAGGATCCCCTTGGGTCTCTCTGCTTTGATCTTTAGTAATACTGTGGTCATCAGTGGCAGAGGTGGGAATGCATAGATTTTTAGGAAGTTCCAGTTGAATGAAAGAGCATCTATTTTCCAAGCTTGTGGATGGTATGCCCTTAAACAGAATTTTTGTAGATGATGGTTGAGGTGAGAGGCAAATAGGTCTACTTCTGGCCTGCCCCATGTCGAGGTGAGTTGTGTGAAGATCCTTGGGTGTAACCTCCACTCGTGAGGATCTATGAAATTCCTGCTTAGGCTGCCCGCCAGCACATTGTCTTTGCCTGGAACAAACTGGGATTGTAAGTGTATATTCAGGCTCAGTGATTTTTCCCAAAGATTCATTGTCAGTCTGCAAAGGGGGTAGGAATGGGTGTCCCCTTGCTTGTTTATATACCACATCACAGTGGTGTTGTCTGTCCGTATCAGTAAATGGCCTTGTTGAAGTTGTTGTCGAAAGGCCTCGATGGCATGCATTACTGCCAGCATTTCTTTTTGGTTTATATGCAGCTGTGTTTCCTTTGGAGACCATTGTCCTTGTATGCATCTGCCTTCCATATGCGCCCCCCATCCAATGTCTGAGGCATCTGTGGTCATGGTCTGTGTTATCGGAGGCTTTTTGAATGACATACCTGTGTTTGCCTGGCTTACCGAGGCCCACCATAGGAATTCCTTTTGTAGGCATGGAATGAGTGGTACGGTTGCCTCTAAGTTGTTGTTGTGCTGAGACCATAGGCTTTTTAAGTACCATTGCAGCTTTCTCATGTGTAGTCTTGCTAATGGAACCAGGAGAATGCAGGATGCCATGTAACCCAGGGCCTGTAGGAATCTCCTTGCAGTCATCTGGGTGAGTTTTGCAAACCCTAGAAATAATTAGTTAACTTCTCTTGCTTGTCTTCTGTCAGGTAAGCCATTTGAGAGGCTGTGTCCAGATTGGCTCCTAAGAAGGTTATTTGCTGGGATGGTTGAAGTCTTGACTTTTGAAAGATGACTGTGTATCCCAGAGCCTGAAGTAATTGTATGACATAGTTCAAGTTTTTTGTCAACATCAGTTTGTCGTCCGCTTGTATAAGGCAGTCGTCCAGGTACGGGTAAATTTGGATCCCCTGGAGCCTGCAATGAGCAATTACTGAAGCCAGGCATTTTGTGAATACTCTGGGCGCAGTAGATAAGCCAAATGGCAATGCTGAGAATTGATAATGCTCTGGCCCTGCAAGAAATCTGAGGTATCTTCTGCAGCTGTGTCTGATAGGGACATGCAGGTATGCCTCCTTGAGGTCCAGAGTAATCAGCCAAGACCCCTTGCCCAGCATGGGAAGGAGTTGCTGTAGAGTCAGCATTTTGAACTTTGGTACTATGAAAAAAGTGTTTAATGCGGACAAATCCAGTATTGGTCTCCACTGAGTTTCTTTTCTTGGAACAAGGAACAGTCTTGAGTAGAACCCCTGGCCTTGTTCTTGTTGTGGTACTCTTTCTATTGCTTTTATCTGAGCAAGCAGAGAAATTTGCTTGATAGCCTCTGCCCTCTGGTTTTGTGGTAGGTTTGGCATGCCCTGTTTTCTGGGTAAGGTATGAAAATGGAACTTGTAACCTTGGTCTATAATGTCCAAAATCCATTTGTCTTTTGTCAATCTGTGCCAATTGTCTGAAAACAGAGATAATTTTCCGCCCAAAGGTGCTTCTATTTGCTCCTTGGTTGGTGGTCATAGAGGAAAGTCATTGAGATTGTGTCTGAGGGGCGGTGGAGACCCCTGTGTCACTTCTTTGGTTTGCTGGCTGCCATTGTCGTCCCCTGTAAGGACCTCTGTATTGTCCTCTTCCTCGGCCACGCCTGTTTTTACCCCTTTGAAAATTTTCAGGATTAGGAAAGGACCAGTTCTTTGAAGGCCAATTCCTGCTGAATCTGGGGGGCTGAACCTGGAGGAAATCTTTGACCGTCTGAACTGATTTTGCTTTTTCCTCGATGGACTTTAACACATCTTTAGCATTAGCACCAAAAAGCTTGTTCTTTTCCAAGGGTGCATCCAGAAGTTTTGCCTTAACATGATCTGGTAGAGGTTGTTCTTTTAACCATGCATGTCTGCGAATGACTGCCCCTGTCATAGCTGCCCTACATGAAGCTTCCAATGCATCATATCCACACTGCAGAAAGTGATTGCTGACTTGCTGAGAATTATGTACAGCTTCCTGCAAAGACTTCCTGTCTAAAGGGTCAGGAGAGGCCAATGTTTTCTGTAAATCATCTAACAGGTAATCCTGATATTGTAACATATGAAAAAGGCAATTCAAAGCTCTCATAGATAAAGTGGCAAGAAAAGGTCCCCAACGGGGTACTTAGCTTTTTTGATGACTTTGGATTCGAAGAATACAGGAGCTGACCGACCGGCACTTGCGAACTGCTTCTGCTTCGGGCACCGCGCAGCAAGAAAGACTGAAGAAAATGGCGTCGGCTGATGCTTATGTACTCCAGCCGCTCTGACGTCGGAGAGAAATGCGACATCAGCCGACGACGGACCCAGACTTTGGAATCCGGCCGACCGAGGGCTGCCTGAGGCAGGACAACCCATATGTTATAACTGCAGTTGCATTCTTGAAGGACATCATCTGCCTTTTTGTTAAATGTCTAGTTCCAGCTTTTATGTTACATGTAATGTTCAAGCACATGTCTATTTTGATGTGATAGCATGCTTCCTGGAGATCTACAGAGCACATCCAATCTTCAAAGAGGCAGGAGGGACTGAACCATAACCATATACAACTCTGACTTCTTTACATACTGATATAGACTGCTTAGATCCATAACTGGTCTTAGATCCCCTGTTTTCTTTGGAACCAAAAAGAAGCTGGAGTAAGTTCCAAATCCTAATTGTTTAGTTGGGACCTTTTGGATGACTCTTTTCAGTAGCAGCTTTTCAACTTCTTGAGCTACGTACTCGCTCTCACTGGGTGGAACGTTTGGGAGTTTTCTCCTGGGTCTCGGAGGTGGAAGGGAAAAGGGAAGGTAATAACCTCTGGATATTATACTTGGCATCCAAGCGCTGTTTGTAAGATCTGTCCAGGCATCTAGGTGCAGGGACAGATGACCCCCCACTGCCTCAAAAGATGGACACAGTCAGGCAGTGCTTCAGGAGTGCTGATAGGGCCTGTCAGAGAAAGAATCTCTGAAGTCCTGGTTCGGGAGATCCCCTTTGTCTCTGGGCCGATGCCCACCATTAACACCTCCTCCTCTGCCTATGTAGGAAGTAGCCCTGCGCAAGTCCTAAAAAGGCTCCTGAGACTTCCGGAACCAAGTTTTCTTCTCTCCTTGCTGGTTTCTGGAAAACGTACAGTTGTGTAAACTTACCATAAATGTAGATGTTTGAGTGTATTCACTGTTGCAGTCATCACATTTGGGTTATCTGCCTGCAGGTAGCCCTCAGCCGGCCTGAATAACAGAGGCTTCAGATTCCTGTGTCGGATGCTCTCTCTTCTTCCTTGACGTCAGGGGTACAAAACATGCAGCCGACGCCATTAGATCAGTTTTTCTTGCCCCAGATGTCAGGTACCCTCACAGTAGGAAGCAATTATATGTTATGGTACACCTCCATCAAAAAGCAAATACACCAAAACCTTAAACATACCAAACAAGAAGTAAAGTTAGAGACAAGGGAAGTCAGGGGGCTGGAGGGAGGGTAACCAGGACTGAAACAGTGAATACACTCGAACATCTACATTTATGGTAAGTGTACACAAATGTACTATGTTCTTCATGTTTCACTGTTGCAGTCATCACATTTGGGTTGATTCCCAAAGTTA
Source organism: Protopterus annectens (assembly GCF_019279795.1). Classification (NCBI taxonomy): domain Eukaryota; kingdom Metazoa; phylum Chordata; order Ceratodontiformes; family Protopteridae; genus Protopterus; species Protopterus annectens. The sequence continues at coordinate 1,326,125,884 of NC_056725.1, read as the reverse complement.
GGGATGGGAGGAGGAGGTCAGAGAGCATTTGGGCCAGGTATTAAGCCCTGCAAGACTATAGTGGCAAAACCAGCTCTGGACTTAGAAAAAATAGGCATGTGGTAATGCTTGGTGAAGGTATGTACAGAGCTCCAGGTAGCAGCATCTAGGATGTCCCTGGTAGGGACTCCTCTGACAAAGGCTGCAGAGGTAGATGCAGCCCTGGTGGAATGTGATCTTATCCCCTGTGGGGTAGGCTTTCCATGGTGCATGTAGCAGAAATGAATGCAATGGACTATCCATTTGGAAATGGCTTGCTTTGAAATTGCCCTCCCCTTTGCCCCTGCAGCAAAGCCAACTAGCAGCTGTTCAGATTTTTGGAGAGGCTTAGTCCTGTCCAAATAAAATCTAAGTTGTCTGTGCACGTCCAGAGAGTGCAGTATTCACTCTCCTTTGTTTTGTGGATTAGGGAAAAAAAGTAAGCAAATGAATGGACTGATTTAGGACCACATTAGACACCACCTTTGGCATAAAGGAATTAATGGTCCTGAGGGAAACCCTGTCTGCATGGAAGATAATGAAGGGTTCCACTGCCATGAGGGCCTGTAATTCAGACACTCTTCTTGCTGAAGTGATGGCTAGAAGGAAGGCTGTTTTCCAAGAAGGGAATTTTATCTCTGCTGTTGCAGCTGGCTCAAAGGGGGGAGAGTGAGCTTTTCCAATACAAAGTTAAGCTCCCAGGTTGGAGTGGGGGCTCTCCTGGGGGGGGGGTCTTAAATTTTTGGCCCCTCTAAGGAATTGTTTTGGCAGGTGGTGAAAGAAGAGGGATGGCTCAGTATTACAATGTGATGAAATGGCAGAGGCATGAATTTTAATCCACGAGAAGGATAGGCCCTTGTGGAGCATTTCTGTTAAGTACTTAAGAATATGAGGTAAGCTGGGCACCGCTGTGCCCATCCCCTGAGTCTGGCTCCAGGAACAGTATCTTTTCCACTTTACAGCATAGGATTTTCTAATACTAGACCTCCTTGCCACCAGAATGACATCTAGCACCTGCTTACTGAGAAAGCTACCCTAGGCATCAGGAGGCAAAGCCCATCTTTCTTCAGATGCGACAGAAGCAAAGCCTTTTCTTCTCTTGAAATCGATGCAGTGCGTCCCTAAACCAAGAAAAATACTGAGCATCCTGAAGCAGAATACACTGGAGGGCTGGAGCCTTTTCATTTGTGAGCTGGAAGTAAGCGTCTGATAATGAAAAAATTTGCAGATAACTGAAGCCGAAAATCTCCATTCGAAACGCGGATACGCCTTAGGGTGTAGCATTACTCTGGTAAGAAGAGATAGGCAAAAAAAATCAAAGTTACCATCCTCAGATCCTTGGTTAGCAGAGTAACATACTTTTAGGAGTCCACAGAGACTGCTTGGGAGAGGTAAGATAAGTGTTGTCTGATAGATAAAATCCTTCTGGTACTAGGAAGTGTTCTGAACTAATTGATACCCCGAACATTCTTTGAGAATAAAAGATAAGCCTTTAGGATACAACTGGCAAAACTGTCAGCGAGCTATCTTTTCTTTGGGAGAAAGGAGCTGGAGAGCCTCTAATCCTGAAGAAACTTTCATGAGGCATGCCTTTGTCGATAAAGGAGGTGGATAAATAAAACCATCTGTGTGATCTTATATATCCCATTAATCCTGGAATCTTTGATGAAATCCCCCTGATTCTTATAGAGCTGCCAGGCGAGTCCTCTGGCAGGGTGATGAGGCGAGTCCATTTTGGGCCTCCTGGGAAAGGAATCCACCACTGCTAGAAAGAGCAGGACTTTGTGAACTGTCTGATCTGGGGTGAGCACTCCCTCACTGCCCCCTCAGACCTTGAGGCCCCTGATCTACCCCCTGCCCCTAACCCCTAGATACAGGAACCATAAGCCCTCTGAGCCTCCACCCCTTCTTGAGCCAATTTTTACTAAATCTGCAGTTGCACCAGGAAAACCCTTTAACAGGTTTCTTTAGCTTAGCTACAAAGTCCAAACAGGCAAAACCTGCTTAAACAAAATGGAGCATCTGCAATCTGGATGCTAAGGAGCATTCTTCCAAAATGATCCTTCAACAATAGCTAAACAACAAATTCAGCCTCCAACTAGCATCAACAACCTGGTATCCTCAACCACAGCTTCATTTCAATGATGCGCATCAAACCACACTTACCAAAGGAGCCAATGCCACACATTCTAGACCACCCTAACAAATCAGCCAATTCCTTACACTCCAACAAATTGTCATGACATCCATTAGAGATTTCACAGCATAAAGGAGCATATATTGATATTTCAATGGGGAAGTAGAAAAAAATTATATTTCTTTACCAGAATAAAAAGTAGCATACCCTAACGCATCCACCCTCATACTTTTTACTGGAAGAAGGCTTACCTTTCTTTGGGCCCAACAGAGCTTGCCTCTTAGTCCTGAGACTAAGTTTAAACTAGAACCTTTTACACCTTAAACAACCTGATAGAAAGCCACGGGCCCTTATCTGGGACTCTAGCAGGAGAACAAGCCTCTTGATCCCATCCTCACAGAGCCAGGACAGGAGGCTGCAACAAGGGAGGATTGAAGTCAGAAATAGAGCTCCAAAACATTCCACAAGCAAGAACAGGAGGAGAAAGCCTTTTTAAGGAGTCCAGAGTGTTCTTGGCCTTCCCATTTAAATTGAAAGTCCCTGGAGTGGGAGAGTCAAGGAAAGGAAAGATCAAAATCCGTGGGAATAGGTGCTGACATCCAGGAGGCAATCAGATCAAGAAGGAAACTCTTGCAGGAAAGCAAACAGAAGAATCTGAAAACCATAGAAAAGAGGAAAACTATCAGCCTCCTGTCTCCTGTTCAAACTAGGCTCCTTATCAGGCATAGAGAACCCTACCAGAGTAATCAAATAATCAAATTCTTTAATCAGGAGTTCAAATCTCACAGTTCCGAGACATGCTAGGAGAAGGCCTACAGCAGAGAGACTTGAGGGCCCTACAGAAGCTGAACTAAACAGAAGCTGGAGAAGACTACCTTGAAAAGAGGGAAGAGGGAAGAGAGGAAGAGCCCCTCAGCCTGGCCAAAGCCCCCTACTTCCTTCCTGTAAATCCCATAGCATTGTAAAGAGAAGTATCTGAGACTCCTTGATACTCCTCTAAGACCTCTGCCTCCTCTCTGGCTCGGCGTCCTCTGCCCCGACCGACGTCCCTACTCTTCCTTGACTTCTTACTTCACTGTTGACCTCTGGCTCATGGAGCAGGCTTAGATAAAGCAGGCGTACAGCGCCGCCCAAACATAGCGCTTAGCACAACTTCTACTCCCTTTAAAAGAAGCTTATTAGCTCTAGCAACTTAGGCGCGAACCGCAACAGGCCGGCTCAGGGCTAACAGGCCCTAAACACAATGTATACAATGTAGCAATCCCCATAACTTCCCACAAAATACAATTATTCACTAATCACTTTTTGACATTTTTAATGTACTGCAAAAAAAAAGCAATCAAAGGAAAAGAAAAACTTCCTCAACTCTGTACTTTCGGTCTGGGGACTCCTCTCCTCGACAAAATCTCAAGCAGCCAACCTACACCTCTCTAGTAATTGCTGCTGCAAAGATGCATCGCGACAAAAGGCCTCATGCGCATGAATACCCATTAAATAGCTGGCGTACTGCTATACTGGCGTCCGCCATGACCCCATGACCCACGACTCTCAACTACTCTGACTGGGGCGGACTGGGACGCGGACAATAAATTGGACTGCAGCAAAAGGAAGGGAAAGAACATCTGCTATTGGAGAGCTCAAGGAATTAGCCAGGCTGCAAGGTTGAGTGTTTGAAGCAGAAGGTGCAGAATCTGGCCTGCCTGCTGGGACAGCAGGGAAGGGGTCTGAGGCAGGTGCCATGGTTCCAGCAGTGTCATACTGTGCAAGGGGGGGGGGGGTCAAAACCACATTGCAAAGTATGTTTACCAACTTGTTCTGCAGAATTTATTAAATCCAGTAATTCTTTGTGTTCAGCACAGTCAGGAATCAACATCATTTTCTGTTTAAGTAGTCCCATAATATGCTGCTTATACTTTAACATATGAAACTGGCAATTTAAAGCCCTAATAGTCAAAGTAGCAGAAGTGTATACCTTCTTACCCCATCTGTCTAAGGCTCTAGAATCTCTATCAGAAGGGGTAGGATTTTTGGTAGCAGTAGCCTTAATGCCTTTTGGTCCTTGGGAAATGGTCTCTGGATTTGCAGTAGGATTCTTGAAGAGGAACTTGTGAGAGTCAGGTACTCTAATACCTGTCAGGTTTTCTGGGAGCTGGAGGTAAAGTGTCTGGGGAAAGGGTAGATTCCAAGAAAGCATCATCTACAATGTCCGGAACAGGAGGGACAGCTAAAGGCCTGTGTCGAGGAAGGAGTAAGAATTCCCTAAGCCTCTTTTTGGCGTCAGAGTAAACCTGGCTTTCCCAGCGGAAATGCTCCCTAAGAGTATGCAAGGTTTCACCAAAAGAAAAATCTTCTGGAGGGGAAGCAGAGGGAATGGAATCCTCTGCATCAGAATCTTCATAGGTAGATAAGGGCAAATCCTGTTAATCAGAAGGAACAGAAATATCAGATTTCTGATCAGAAGAATCAGAAGGAAAACCAGTTCTAGTTCTCTTAGAGGGGGAAGGCTGGCTTCTCCTAATTAACGTAATAAGGTCTTCAGCCATTCTAAGCATTTGTTTTTTTAGGCATATGGGCCTGAGCCTGCAGTTTGGACATCTGTTTTCTAGGCGTGGTGCGAGTTTTAGGGCTGGATGAAGATGATGGTGTTGGTTTAAAATGCAAGTCTGTAGGCCTGAATACACCCTCAGAAGCTGGTGCCTGCATTGCAGCTCTGGACCCATCCAAGGTAGAGACATCCGCAGGTTCCATAGTCGAAGAAGCATCTCGTGGCATACCGGACTCCGAATGGGTCTCAGTAGAGACCTGCGAGTCTGAAGTAGCAGGTATCAGGAGCTACGAAAGCACCTCACTGAGTATCGGTGGACTGGTGACTAGCTTAACGGAAGCATTGTCAGCAGTTTTGGACCTATGCGGACTGTCTCTGTCTTTATCCTTACGTTTTTCCAGAAGATGGGTAGTTGGATGGCTTAACGAAGCCACTTTGGAGTACTGAGACCGAGTACGAAAATAATTTGCTGCAAAGACAGCCTGATGATGAATAGTTTGGGGGTTGAACAAGGCACAAAACCAACAGCGAGGGACATCGTGGTCTGGGCCCAAACAGGGGATGCAGTATGAATGAAAATCTCTATGAGGTATTTGCTTTCCACAGGTAAGACAATTGTTAACTTTTGCTGACATCGGTTGGAGCAAGGAAAAAGGATCCCCAATGGGGTACTTATCTTTTCTGAAGACTTCGGATCTGAAACTCGAAAATGAAAATTTCAAGAGTCGGACGACTGGCACTTGCAAACTGCTTCAGCTTCGGGCACCGCATGGCAAGAAAGACTGATGTAATGGCGTCAGCTGCATGTTTTATACCCCTGATGACCTGACGTCATGGAAGAAGAGATGGCATCTGACGCAGGAATCCGAAGACTCTGGTATTCAGGCCAGCTAAGGGCTACCTGCAGGCAGACAACCCAAATGTGATGACTGCAACAGTGAAACACGAACAACATCTTGATTCCGATGGCAGATAGGGTCTTTCCTTCCTGCTCACTGCAGGTATGCACATCTTTCACTGATGGCCTAAACAAAAAGGAACAACTGAAAGGGGCATTAACAAAGGATGCCTTAAAGGGTTCTGCAAAGTCACATAGCCTCATCCAGGCATGTCTCCTTATTGCTATGCCTGAACTTTCTGCTCGTGAGGTACCTTCCGCTGTATGGGAGATCAACCTCAAGGAATAATTATCAATAGATGAGAGAGAGTAGCCAGTTGAGGAGAGACCTTTTTGAGGTCCTCCACCTACATGTTCTCAGCAAGAGAGTGTGAGAGCTCCTTAATCAAATCTCTCTGCAAGCGGGTAAAGTGTGCCAAGTAATTTAACGACCTCAGTGCGAACATGGCTGAGATATAGAAGTGCTTTAATCTGTCCATCAATCTGAACTCCCTGTTCAGTGGATGGACAGAGGAGCTCTGCTTGGCTAATTCCTTTTTAGTGGCTGCTGCCAAAATAATGGCATCAACTGGGATACCCTTGCGCCAATGCGTTCTGTATGCTGGGACTAGAAATTTAGCCAGACATTTGGGGATAGGCTTGACAGTGTCTGGTTCCTTCCAGACCCAGTGAGAATCTAGGTCAATAAGTTTGTCCCCTGGGGAGGGGGGGGGGTCACCCAGGTCGTAGATGGGCCTGCCCCGAAAGTCTCCAAGAACACTGACTCTTCAGAAGGAGGAGGATGGGCAGACCAGCCACCCTTCTGTCTAAGGATTTCCACAGTGTCTCCAGAGGAGACGTTGCCTGGTGGCCATTAGGTGGCCCTTTTCCCTCAAAGTCGGTATCTTCAGGAAAGGACTCCATCGGGGAGTCTATGCACCTCCTTTTGCATGTCTTTCTCTGAGGAACCTCCTCCATGGGGTGTTCTGGAGAGGTGTCAGAAGAAAGGAGAAATTCCTCAAGGGGAAGAGCATGGAGGCTTCCCGAGGTAGGCTGACCTGGAGCAGGAATGATGGGCTCAGTGCTCGCACCCGATGAGGGACTAAGAGAAGGATCCAAGATGTGAGAAGACGGCTCTCTATGCAAAGAGAAGGCCCTTTCTAAAACCTGGAAGGAAGATGACTCCTGGGAAACCCCTCCCATCTCCCTAAGAGCCAAGGAGGAGAGGGCAGGGCCAATCCCAGATCTGCGGCCTCCAGAAAGAATCAGAACAGAGCTGTCGAAGGCCAAGGAGCTAAGAGGAAGGGACAGAACTGACACAGTCACAGCCAAACTCAACCCCCCAGAACTGATGCCAACATCTCCGATCAGAGACCTGCTCAGATCTGGTGAAATCAGCACAGGGCTGGTCAGGGAGTTGAGGATGCTGGGACTCTGAAACCACACTTCAGATTGGAGAAGGAGACTGAATGGTATGGGTAGGTGCACTCACGGATCAGAGAGGGGATGGTCTGGCAAAACCCACATCTGGATCAGAGCATTGAGAAATCTCTATCATCCTGTCAGTATCAGCCTCCAGTCAAGCTCCTAGAGGATCTGGACGAGGCTGAGGAAGCAGGTCTGAATGTTTTAAAGGCATTTGAAATAACTTGGTTGGAAGCGTTGGAGAATCTGGTCTTATTACACTTTCTGGTGTTTGGCTTCTATTTGGTGGATTCAAGGGCCTGGAATCTGACACTGAAGCCAAAGGAAGAGGAGAACTGCCTATAGTGATTATCCACCCTCCCCCATTGGATCCGAAGCCATCTGTGGATCCGAGTAGGGAGTAATGTCTTTCTGATCCATAGAGGCTTGTGGATCTGAAAGAGATGAGGATGACCTGGGATTTGAGGATGCCTGATACGATGTTTTAGCAACCTTCTGAAAAAGTTCAGAGGAAGACCTTGGTGACTTAGCTAATGACCTCTTCCTAAGACATGCGATTCTGAGGGGGTTTAAACCCCAGGGGAAGATGAGGAGGTAGGCAGCAAACTTTTCAGAATTAATTTATTCCATCAGTCAGATATGGCCCTGGGAATGAATGTGGCACAGAATTCATAGATGCTTGAGGCCCAGGCAATAGATGCACTTCTTGTGGTCATCGGCCCAGGCAATAGATGGACTTCTTGTGGCCATCGGAGTGAGGGATCTTGTGCCCACAAGTGCATCTCTTAAAACCCAAAGGTTTCTCAAACATGGTCCAATTCAAAAAGCACCAAATAACCTAAGCACTATCCAACGGTTATACAGCAAATACTGATAACAAATAACTAACTAGCTATTAATAATAATTTTTTTTTTTTTTAGGAAGAAAGGCAAGAGATGCCAAGGCACTTATGAAAGAAAAATGGGAAAAGACAAAACAAGCGAACACCCTAACACCTATAAAATCTAAGGGTAGAAGAGGGAGGACAGACAAACTGTCTCAAGAAAAACTATAATAAGACTTGAAAAACAGAACGACAATACCAACTTTTGAAAAATATAAAGAAATAATGCTATCACACACGAGACCGGGGATCTGCATCTTGTCTCTATGGCAGCAAATGAGAGCAGAGAAGTTAATGACACTGTAGAGCATTAAGAGTAGAGGAAGGAGCATGAGAGTAGGATCCAAGTCTTGAAAATGTAGCGGAGTCGGATCTGTAACCCATCAGTGAGGAAGAATGAAAAGGACAACACCATATCTTTACTTTTTTCTTTCCTTAAACTTTTCTTTATTTAAAGCCATCCCTATCACCTCCACTAATTTGTGCAAATTATTACTTTTTATCCAAATTTTGTTTTTTGCAATTAGGATGTCATCTGCATATAACAGAAATGGAATTATTAACTCTTCAGGTGTTATATACCCCACCTCCTTCATTTTACAATTTATTTCATATACTATAACATTCATAACTAATGCAAAGTGTATACAACTCACTGGACATCCCTGTCTTACACCACTCTTCATATGTACCTCTTGGCTTAATCAGTAATTTATAAGTATTTATACTTTATTTTTATACGCTAACATACAATTTCCAAACTTTCACACTTATATTCTTTCATTATTGACCATAAGATTTCATATCCAATTGTATCAAATGACTTAAGGTCTCCTATAATGATTTTTGCTTCTTCTTTTCTATTCATAATACCATCCACAATTTCTCTATCTTAACAACCCTTCCCTTTTACACTATATATACTCTTTCCATAATATTTTTCATTTTAGTTTCACATCTCTTTTGTATTATTTTTATAAAGATCTGATAATCATTATTATTCAATACCATCAGTCTCCAATTTTTTAATTGTCTATACCATCATATACCATAAATCTCCAGTTTTTAATGGTCTTCTATCCTCCTTCTTCCACAGGTACACAATCCCTAATCCAAAATTCTTGGGACCAGCTGTGTTTGAATTTTGGAATCTTTTGGATTTTAGAGCCCTCAATGAATTACAAATACAGCTTAATTAGGAGTCAAAAATTAAAATAAATTTTTACTCTAGTAGTTGATGACTAGACAGTGGTGAAACTACACTGCATTGCATAAATCTTGTATGCTGTGTTATGAAGAACTGAAATGACTCATTTTAAAAATTCAGTTGCACGTTTATTTAGACTAAGAGTCAAGATTGTTGGAATTGCTCACTGATCCCCCCCCACACACACACACACAGTGTAAAAACGTAGACGATACACAGATAAATATAAAGGAAAAGTACAAAATAAGTAATTTATTGATGACCCAAAAAAAGTTTTATAGAGAACTGGGAACTAAAGTAAAAGAAATTGAAAGACCGCTAAAAAAGAGGAAGTAGAAACATTTTGGAGAAGTATCTATGAAGATCCTGTGGAAAATAAAGATGCTAAATGGACAGAAGAAAGAATAAGACGTTTAAAGGTGCAGGATATGAAATGGGATGAAGTAACAGCCAGATAGATTGAGACAAAGTTAAGAAAAGCCAACCCCAGGCCCAGATGAAGTACAGTACAGTTGTGTACCTACCATAAATGTAGATGTTCGAGTGTATTCACTGTTGCAGTCATTACACTTGGGTTATCCTGCTAGCAGGTGACCTGCAGTCGGCCCGAGTTTCAAAGTCTTGGTCCGGCATCGGTTGCTGTCGCCTCTTCCCTGACGTCAGTACGCCAGGGTTATAAAAGTTGCAACTGACACCATTTTCTTCAGTTTTTCTTGCCACAGATGTTAGGTGCCCCCAGATAGGAAGGCTGGAAAGATAAAATTATGCCAAAAAACATGCATATATTACTATAAACATTTCCTTCATCTACAAGCAAATACACCACATAGGTTGTATAGAGTTGAGAAGTACAGAAAAGTCCCAGCAATGAAAAGGGGGATGGTGGGTGGGTAACCTGGACTGCAACAGTGAATACACTTGAACATCTACATTTATGGTAGGTACACAACCATGTTTCACTGTTGCAGTCATTACAGTTGGGTAGAATCCCAAAGCTGAGGTTGGGCGGCTGGGTCTAAATTGGATTTGGAGAGGCTACCAGGCCCTGCAGAACTGCAGTGGCAAAGCCTGCTCTGGATTTAGAGTACAGAGTTAAGTGGTAGTGCTTGGTGAAAGTGTGCACTGAGCTCCAGGTTGCAGCTTCTAAAATGTCTTTGGTTGGTACTCCTCTGAGAAAAGCTGCTGAAGTGGCTGCTGCCCTGGTAGAATGAGGCCTAATGCCCTTAGGCACTGATTTGCCATGTTGTGCATAACAGAAGCGGATGCAGTGGCCTATCCATTTTGAAATTGTCTGCTTTGTAATAGGCTTTCCTTGTGATCCTGCAGCATAGGCTACAAACAGTTGCCCAGTTTTTCTGAAAGCTTTTGTTTTGTCCAAGTACAATCGTAGCTGTCTGTGTATATCCAAAGAGTGCAGAAGTCTCTCCCCTTTATTCTGGAGATTTGGGTAGAAAGTAGGTAAAATGAATGGTTTGGTTCAAGGCCACATTGGAGACCACTTTTGGCATGAATGTTGGGTTTGTCCTAAGAGAGACTCTCCCTGTCCTGATGAAAAATTATGAAAGGTTCCACAGCCATTAATGCCTGTAACTCTGAGACTCTTCTTGCTGAAGTTATTGCTAGGAGCAGAGCAGTTTTCCATGATAAGTATTTTAGATCAGCTGTGCTGGCTGGTTGAAAAAGAGGCAGTGTGAGTTTTTCAAAAACAAAATTGAGATCCCAAGTTGGTACTGGTGCGCTCCTTGCGGGTCTTATATTTTTTGCCCCTCTGAGGTACTGTCATAGTAGAGGATATGACAAAATAGGAGGTTCTGTATTGTAATGAGCTGAAATGGCAGAGGCATGGATTTTAATTGATGAGAAAGATAAGCCTTTGTCCAGCATCTCAGTTAGGTATTGTAAAACCTGAGGTATATTAGGGACAAGTGGTTCGAACCCTTGTGCCTGGTTCCAAGCACAGAATCTCTTCCATTGTTCTGCATAAGATTTCCTAGTGCTGGGCCTCCTGGCTTCTAAAATGACATCCATAACAGCTTTAGAGAGAGGTGCAGTCTGAGTGGCTACATTATCTGCTATGCTGCCAGATTTAAGGTTCTGAGTTGACTGTGCAGAATCTGATTGTTTTGTTGTGTTAAAAGATGAGGAATTTGAGGTAGAGGCCAAGCTGGGCCTTGAGACAAACTCTTTAGGATTAGGTACCAGTGCTGGCGTGGCCAGTCTGGGGCAATCAGGATCATTTTTGGCCTTTCTTGTCTGACTTTTAGGAGTACCTTGGTAAGGAGAGGCATCGGAGGGAAGGCATTGACTGTCAGGCCTTTCCAGCTGAATGATAGAGCATCCACTTTCCATGCTTGAGAGTGATAAGTTCTTGTGCAGAATTTCTATAGTTGGTAATTGCGAGGGGAGGCAAAAAGATCTATGTCTAGGCGTCCCCATTTCCTCGTTATCATGCTGAACACTTGTGGATTTAGTTTCCATTCGTGAGGATCCATGAGATTTCTGCTTAGTTCGTCTGCCAGTGTATTCTTTGTTCCTGGCAGGAATTGTGCCTGCAGATGTACTTGATAGGTTAGTGCTGTGTTCCACAAAGTCATGGCTTATCTGCATAGGGGGTAGGAATGTGTGCCCCCTTGCTTGTTTATGTACCACATAAAGTACAGTTTTGTACCTACCATAAATGTAGATGTCCGATAGATATGCAACTGCAGTCCTGACATATGGGTTGTCCTGCCTCAGGCAGCCCTTCGGTCGGCCGGATTCCAAAGTCTGGGTCCGGCGTCGGCTGATGTCGTCCTTTCCCCGACGTCAGAGCGGCTGGGGTATAAAAGCATCAGCTGGCGCCATCTTCTTCAGTGTTTCTTGCCCCAGATGCCAGGTGCCCTCCAAGGAAGGCTAAATTTAGAGAATGGATAAAAAATTCCAGACATGCACAACAGTAAAAAACAGATACACCATAAAAGATGTCCCCAGCTAATTTGAAAAGGGGAGTGGACCCAAAAAGGAGAATTTACAGAGGGGTAGGAGGGAGGGAAAACCTGACTGCAGTTGCATATCTATCGGACATCTACATTTATGGTAGGTACAAAACTGTACTATGTCCTTCAAGAATGCAACTGCAGTCCTGACATATGGGTTGAATACCATAGCTAAGCTGGGGGTGGTAGGATCTAAGAAAAAGATGGTGTAGCTAAAATGCCCTGCAGGACTGCCGAAGCAAAGCCTGCTCGGGATCTGGAATATAAAGGCAGGTTGTAGTGTTTGGAAAATGTATGCACGGAGCTCCATGTAGCAGCTTCTAGAATGTCCTTTGTAGCCACCCCTCTTAGAAAGGCTGTGGAGGTGGCTATAGCTCTGGTGCAGTGTGGCCTGATATTGGCTGGCACACCTTTTCCATGGAAAGAGTAATAGAATCTGATGCAGTGTCCAATCCATTTTGAAATTGTTTGTTTGGAAATTGCCTTTCCTTGTACTCCAGCAGCATAAGCTACAAATAGTTGGTCAGACTTTCTGTTGGCCTTTGTTCTGTCCAAGTAGTAGCGCAATTGTCTGTGTATGTCCAAAGTGTGCAGCAGCTTTTCTCCTTTATTTTGAGGATTGGGAAAGAAAGTAGGCAGGTGAATTGCTTGATTTAGAGACACCCTGGATATCACTTTTGGCATGAATGAAGGATTGGTTCTTAAAGAAACTCTGTCCTGATGAAAAATGAGAAATGGAGGTACTGCCATGAGGGCCTGTATCTCCGAGGCTCTTCTTGCTGAAGTAATTGCCAACAAGAAAACTGTTTTCCAGGAGAGAAATTGCAATTCTGAAGATGCTGCTGGCTCAAAAGGAGGAAGAGTTAATTTTTCCAAGACGAAGTTGAGGTCCCATGCAGGCACTGGTGGTTTTCTGGGAGGTTTGAGATTCTTTATCCCTCTTAGAAACTGTCTTAGCAAAGGATGTGAAAACACAGGTGGATCACAGTTGTATTTTGCTGAAATTGCTGAAGCGTGTATTTTTATGGAAGAATATGAAAGGCCGCTATGAAGCATTTCTGCCAAGTATTCTAGTATCTGTGGGATGCTCATTACTGATGCATCCTGACCCTTGTTGGCATTCCAGATGTTGAATCTCTTCCATTTGGCTGAATAAGTCTTTCTGGTGGAAGGTCTGCGTGCTTCCAGTAAGATCTCTTGAACTTTTTTGGAGAGGGAGATATGGGGAGTAGTCATGGAACCCTCCAAGCTGTCAGCTGCAATGTTTGCAGGTTGGGATGAAAAATCCTGTAATTGTGCTGAGTTAGAAGCAGAGGCCATTGAGGCAGGGGCCACGGCTTGGTGCGAGTTATGCTCCTTAGTAATGGATACCAGTGCTGCCTTGGCCAGTCTGGAGCTATCAAAATGCCTTTCTGTTGTTCTGCTTTGATCTTCAGTAACACCTTGGTCATTAATGGTAGAGGAGGGAATGCATAGATTGTTAGAGAATTCCAGCTGAAGGAGAGAGCATCCATTCTCCAGGCCTGAGGATGGTGTGTCCTCGAGCAGAACTTCTTCAGATGATGATTGAGGTGTGAGGCAAAGAGATCTATGTCCGGCCTTCCCCATGCATGAGTTATTTGTGAAAAAATGTCTGGATGCAACATCCATTCATGCGGGTCCAAGATGTTTCTGCTTAGATTGTCTGCCAGCGCATTGTCCTTGCCTGGAACAAACTGGGATTGCAACTGTATGTTCAGTTTCAGGGACTTTTCCCAAAGAGTCATTGTTAGTCTGCAGAGGGGGTAAGAATGAGTGCCTCCCTGCTTGTTTATGTACCACATAACAGTGGTGTTGTCTGTCTTTATTAGCAGATGACCTTCCTGTAGAAATTTTCCGAAGGCCTCTATTGCATGAATCACTGCCAACATCTCCTTTTGATTGATGTGCAGATGCACTTCCCGGGGTGCCCATTGCCCTTGAATGCATCTGCCCTCCATGTGCGCCCCCCATCCATGATCTGAGGCGTCCGTTGTAATGGTTTGGCTTGTTTGAGGCTTGTTGAAAGACATACCTTTGTTTAGCTGACTTGCTTGTGCCCACCACAAAAATTCCTTTTGTAGACATGGAATGAGTGGGATAGTTGCTTCTAAGTTGTGGCTGTTAGTTGCTTCTAGGTTGTGGCTGTGTTGAGACCATAAACTTTTTAGGTACCATTGTAGTTTTCTCATGTGTAGTCTTGCCAGTGGAATTAGAAGAATGCAAGATGCCATGAAACCCAGGGCCTGCAGGATTTTCCTTGCAGTCATCTGGGTGTGCTTTGCTAGGCTTTTGAAGTAATCTGGTAATTGTTCCTGTTTTTCTTCTGTGAGGAAAGCCATCTGTGAGTTTGTGTCCAGTTTGGCTCCTAGAAAAATTATTTGTTGGGATGGCAGTAGTCTTGATTTTTGAATGTTATCTGTGTATCCCAAAGCCTGTAGTACGTGAATGACATAGTCCAAGTTTCTTATCAAGGCTTGTTTGCTTTCCGCTTGTATAAGGCAGTCGTCCAGGTAAGGGTATATTTGTATCCCCTGGAGTCTGCAATGTGCAATTACTGATGCCAAGCATTTTGTGAATACTCTGGGCTCAGTAGATAAGCCAAAAGGCAATGCTGAGAATTGATAATGCTCTGACCCTGCAAGAAATCTGAGGTATCTTCTGCAACTGTGTCTGATTGGGACATGCAGGTATGCCTCCTTGAGGTCCAGAGTAACCAGCCAAGACCCCTTGGCCAGCATGGGAAGAAGTTGCTGTAACGTCAGCATTTTGAATTTTGGCACAATGAGAAAAGTGTTTAGAGCGGACAAGTCCAGTATAGGTCTCCATTGTTTTCTTTTCTTGGAACAAGGAACAGTCTTGAGTAGAATCCCTGACCTTGTTCCTGAGGAGGAACCTTTTCTATTGCTTTGATTTGTAGCAGCTTTGAAACTTGTATGAGTGCCTCTGCCCTTTGATTTTGTGGCAGGTTTGGCATGCCTTGTCTTGTTGGTAAGGTATGGAAGTGGAACCTGTAACCTTTGTCTATTATGTCCAGAATCCATTTGTCCTTTGTTAAAACGTGCCAATTTTTTGAAAATAAAGATAATTTTCCGCCTAAAGGTGCTTCTCTTTGAGCCGTGGTCGGCGGTGTCAAAGTCAAGTCATTGTGATTGTCCCTGTGGAGCAGTAGAAGGTCCTGCGCCACTCCTCTGATTAACTGGTTGCCATTGGCGGCCTCTGTAGGAGCCTCGGTATTGTCCTCTACCTCGAGCACGCCTGTTTTTTCCCCTTTGGAACTTGTCAGTGTCTGGAAAGGACCAATTCTTCGAAGGCCAATTCCTGCTGAACCTTGGTGGCTGAACCTGGAGGAAATCTTTGACTGTTTGTACTGATTTAGCCTTTTCCTCAATTGATTTCAACACATCCTGTGCATTAGCACCAAATAGCTTGTGTTTTTCCAGAGGTGCATCTAGGAGCTTTACTTTAACATGATCTGGCAATGCCTGTTCTTTCAACCAAGCATGTCTACGTATGACAGCCCCTGTCATAGCTGCCCTACATGAAGCTTCCAATGCATCATAACCACACTGAAGAAAATGATTGCTAACCTGCTACGTATTATGAACCAAATCCTGCAAGGCCTTTCTATCTATAGGCTCAGGAGAGGCTAACTTTTTCTGCAAATCATCCATCAAGAAATTCTGATACTGAAACATATGAAAAAGACAGTTAAGTGCCCTCATGGCAAGGGTGGATGAGGTATAAACTTTTTTACCCCATCTCTCCAGGGACCTAGATTCCCTGTCTGCGGGCAAAGGATTTTTGGCCATAGAAGTGGCCACTCCTTTGGGCCCCTGGGCAACAGTTTCTAGATCAACAGAGTGGGCCTTAAAGAGATGTTTATGAGTTTCAGGAACCCTGTAATATCTGTCTGGCTTGACAGGAGCAGGAGGAAGAGAATCAGGAGAAGCACTGGAGTCTGAGTACACATCATCCAATACATCTAACACTGGTGGAACAGCTAAAGGCCTGTGCTGGGGCAACTTAAGGAAAGTACGAAGCCTTTTCCTGGAGTCGGAGAAATCTTGGCCCTGCCACTGAAAATGCTCTCTCATGGAGTGGAGAATTTCCCCGAAAGAAATATCCTCAGGAGGAGAGGCAGAGGGAATGGATTCATCAGCATCAGAATCCTCGTAGGCCTGGAAGGATTCTTCCTGGGAATCTGAATGGTCTGAGTCACCAGAGGCTTCATCTGAGGAAAGGGTATCTGTCTGCTCAAGCCTAGGCCTTTTGTCTGCAGGTGGCTGAGAACCTCTGTCTGGATGAGCCTGAGAGCCTCTGATTAAAGAAATTAGATCTGCAGCTAAAGTCATGATCTGTTTCTCAGAAGAGGAACCCTGGGAAAAAGATTTAGGAGGGTGAAACTTAGCCTGGCTGGCAGCCTTAGCACGTGTGTAGGCCTTGATGGACATAGACACCGGAGGCCTGGCTGCCCCACGTGCAGGAGTAAGTTTGTCCACCGGTATGGTGTCAGGCAAATCTTGGGCTTCGGTTTCAGGAGGAAAATCAACAACCGGCACCGGGGTAGCCTCCGGGACCGAAGTGAGCGGTAATGCGGTGTCGTTGGTCTGGAGCGGTTAAATTACCGCCTCCGAAGAGACCGATGCACTCGCGGTAGGTTTTGGCGTGGTGTCGGTGGAAGTCGCGGGCCGAGAATGTCGGTCCCGGTCCTTCCGTTTTTTGGAAATATGTGCTGTCGGTTGTTCCGACAGCATGATATAGGAGAAATTTTCCCCAAAAAAGTATTCAGCAAATTCTGCCCGGCGCCTGAGTGTGCGCTTATTAAAGCAAGCACAGGCAGCACAGGCCGAGACGTCGTGGTTTGGGCCAAGGCAGGGAAGGCAGTAAGAATGGAAGTCCTTATGAGGTATTTGTTTACCACAAGACAAACAATTATTAACTTTTGCAGTTTTATCTGACATCGGCTTAGGCAAGAAAAGGTTCCCCAACGGGGTACTTAGCTTTTTGATGACTTCGATAACTGAAAACACAGGAGCTGGCCGACCGGCACTTGCGAACTGCTTCTGCTTCGGGCACCGCGCGGCAAGAAAGACTGAAGAAGATGGCGCCGGCTGATGCTTTTATACCCCAGCCGCTCTGACGTCGGGGAAAGGGAGACATCAGCCGATGCCGGACCCAGACTTTGGAATCCAGCCGACCGAAGGGCTGCCTGAGGCAGGACAACCCATATGTCAGGACTGCAGTTGCATTCTTGAAGGACATCTGTGGTATTGTCCGTCTTTATTAATAGTTGTCCTGGATGTAGTAGGTCCTTGAAAGCTGTCAGGGCATTCTGTACAGCTAGCATCTCTTTTTGATTGATGTGAAGATGCATTTGTTCCTTGGGCCACGTGCACTGAATACATTTTTCTTCCATATGTGCCCCCCAGGCATAAGCCGATGCATCCGTTGTTATGGTCTGCCTGGCTGTGGGTAAAGTGAAAGGCTGTCCCTTGTTGTGGTGACAGGCCTGGGCCCACCATCGAAACTCCTGTTTTAGGCAGGGAATTAAAGGAATGATTGTCTCCAGGCTGTGACAATGCTGAGTCCAAACACCATTGTAGTTTCCTCATATGCAGTTTTGCATATGGAATTAGTAGAATGCAGGATGCCATGAAGCCCAGGGCCTGCAGAATTTTTCTTGCAGGGAGCTGGGTTTTTGTTGCCATCACTTGAAAGTAATGAGTCAGTTGCCTTTGTTTGTTTGGCGTGAGATAAGCCATCTGGGCAGTTGTATTTAAGCTTGCACACAGGAATATTATCTCTTGAGAAGGCACTAGTTCTGATTTATTTTCGTTTACTGTGTACCCTAGGCAAATTAGCAATCTTTTTACAAATGCCAGATGCTTTAGGAGAATGTCCTTGCTCTCTGCTTGAATAAGGCAATCATCCAAGTAGGGATATATTTGAATTCCTTTTTGTCTGCAAAATGCAATTACTGGTGCCAGGAATTTTGTGAAGACCCTGGGCGCAGTAGATAAGCCAAAGGGCAGTGCAGAGAATTGGTAATGCATTGAGCCTGCTATGAATCTGAGGTATCTTCTGCAAGATTGTCTGAATGAGATATGCAGGTATGCCTCCTTGAGATCCAAAGTAACTAGCCAAGCCTTCTTGCTCAGCATGGGCAGAAGTTGATATAGTGTCAACATTTTGAATTTTGGAACATCCAGGAAAGTATTTAGGATTGACAGGCCCAGTATTGGTCTCCAGGCTTTGTCCTTTCTGGGTACTAAGAAAAGTCTTGAGTAAAATCCTTGTCCCTGTTCTTGCAGTGGAACTTTTTGAATAGCTCCCATGTCCATCAGAGCAGCAATATGTTTTTGTGCCTCTGCCCATTGGTTTTGTGGCAGGTCTGGCATACCTTTTAGTTTTGGAAGTGTGTGGAAGTGGAACCTGTAACCCTGAGAAACAATATTCAGCACCCATTGGTCCTGAGTGATCACGTGCCAATCTTTTGAGAAAAGTGCTAGCTTCCCCCCTAGGGGTGCTGTCAAAAGGTAAATGCTTGGCATTTGCAGAGGGAAGTCATTGGGACTGTTTCCTATAAGGTTGTGATTTGTCTTCCCCTCCTTTGGGGGCTGAAGCACCCCATTGTTTAGGTCTGTAGGAGTGTTGGGGCTGAGATCTGCCTTTTGGGCGTCTGTATCTGCCTATTTGTGGCCTGTCTGACACTGGAAAGGACCAATTTTTTGAAGGCCAGTTTCTGGTAAATCTAGGTGATTGAACCTGTAAGAAATCTTTCACTGTCTGCATTGACTTTGCTTTATCCTCCGTTTTCTTTAACACCTCTTCTTCCTTAACACCAAACAAAGTATCATGCTGTAATGCAGTATCCAATAATTTTACTTTAACATGGTCAGGTAAACTTTTTTCTTTCAACCAAGCATTTCTTCGAATAACAGAGTCTGTAACTGCGGCTCTACAAGAAGCCTCTAATGAATCAAAACCACATTGCAGAGTATGCTTTCCTACTTGTTCAACTGCATGCAATAAATCCTACATTTCCTTACTGTCAGGACCTTCTGTATTTGAAACCATTTTCTGTTTTAACAATGACATGAGGTACTTTTGGTATTTAAGCATGTGAAACTGACAGTTTAAAGCTCTTACAGCTAAAGTAGCAGCAGTGTAAACTTTTTTTCCCCATCTGTCCAGGATTTTTAGCAGTGGAAGCCTTAACTCCTTTAGGACCCTGAGAAAGTGTTTCTGGGTCTGCAGCAGGGTTTTTGTAAAGAAATTTATGAGAGTCAGGGACTCTGTAGTTCCTGTCTGGCTTGACTAGTGCAGGGGGTAAAGAATCAGGAGACAGACTGGATTCAGAAAAAACATCATCAACAATATCAAGCACAGGGGGGATAGCCAGGGGCCTGTGCTGAGGCAATAAAAGGAAGTCTCTGAGCCTTTTCTTGGATTCTGAATAATCCTGGCTCTCTGAATGGAAATGCACCCTCATGGAGTATAGGGTTTCCCCAAAAGAGTAATCCTCAGGCGGAGAGGATGAAGGTATGGACTCTTCTGCATCAGAGTCCTCATAGGGAGGAGAGAATATCCCTGATCAGAGGAGGAATTAGAGGAAATGGAAACCTGGTCAGAGGAATCATAACCAGTGTCTTGCCTAGGCCTTTTGTAAGGATGGGGATGGGAACCCCTGATTAAAGTAATTAGGTCTTCGGCCATTTTAAGCATCTGTTTCTTTGGCATGGATGACTGTTGTGGAGAATGCTGTACTTGTTTCCTTGTCTTCAATGGTGTTTTTGACTTTGCCTTTGCTGCTATAGTGGGCTTAATTGTAAGCTGTTAAGGTCTGAAAACACCCTCAGAAGCCAATGCCTGCTCTGCGGCTCCAGACCCATCTGAGGGTATAGTTTCCATAGGCCCAATACCTTGAGTTTCCACAGGCCTCGGTGTCTCCACGTGGCTGTCGGTTACGGCCTGTGGCTCTGAGGTAGCGGGTGTCAGGGGCTGCGAATACGCCTCACTGAGAACCGGCGACTGGCCCAGAAGAGGCTTCGTCGTCGGTTTTGGACCTCGGATGCCTGTCCTTTTTTTTGTCTTTGCGGTTTTTATAAATTCCTGTCGTCGGTTGTTCCAACGGCATTATGTAATTACACCTTCGTCCAAAATAATGTAAAGCAAAATCAAACAGACGTTTAATAGTGTGTTTATTGAATCTAGCACAAAACCGACAACTAGTGACGTCGGGGTGAGGGCCTAGGCAAGGAATACAGTAAGAGTGAAAGTCCTTATGAGGTATTTGCTTCCCACAAGAAATGCAATTATTAACTTTTACTGACATCGGTCTGGAGCAAGAAAAAGTTTCCCCAACGGGGTACTTAGCTTTACTGAAGACTTTGGTTCTGAAACTCAATTTTGAAAATCTCAGGAGTCGGCCGACCAGCACTTGCGAACTGCTTTTGCTTCGGGCACCGTGCGGCAAGAAAGACTGAAGAAAATGGCATCGGTTGCAACCTTTATACCCCTGGCGCACTGATGTCAGGGAAGAGGCGACAGCAACCAACGCCGGACCAAGACTTTGGAACTCGGGCCGACTGCGGGTCGCCTGCCAGCAGGATAACCCAAGTGTAATGACTGCAACACTGAAACACGATGAACATCTAACTTTTGGTTAAAAGTATTAACATTTTTGCACGAGGATTTAGCCATGAGTAAGACTTATTTATATGCGCACCCCGAGCAGACACCAGCCTGGCTAACAACAGGCAAAACAATGCTCCTTCTTAAGAGTTACCTGCAAGCTACCCTAAAAAATATACAGCAATAACTTGCCTTCAGACGACATATAAACTATACAAGGGAGCTTTTAGTCATTTAGAAGACAACTCAATTATGGCAGTAGAACAAAAGGGCAATAAAAGAAGGTCATATGGAACAAAGGATCATTTGTTGTTAAATAAAGTCATACTGGAGAACTGTGAAAAGGGGAAAATTTTAAGTATGACATGGATTGACTATCAAAAAAGCATTTGATAGTATCCCACATTCATGGATAAAAGAGTGTTTAAAAATGTATAAAATACATCCTACATGATCGACTACATTACAGTGACCATGAAAAAGTGGCAGACCACTTTGCAATTAAGCCATGACAAAGAGCAGATTATCCCAAGAATAAAAATTCAAAGGGGATATTCCAGGGTGACTCTCTGTCACCACTGCTATTCTGCCTTGCCATTAACCCATTAAGCTGTTTACTTAACTTAGGCCATGGCTACAACTAGGCTCCTAAAAAACAACAAAGTGTAAAGACTTATCTTCTCTTTGTCGATTTAAAACTGTATTGCTCATCAGATGAGGAACTGAAAATACAGCTGCAGGTTGTCAAAACTTTTTTCAGATGATACAAGAATGTCATTTGGTCTTAAGTGTGCAAAAGCAACCTTTAAAAAAGGAAAACTGCAGCACCAGGAAAACATCAGTTTGGGGCAAGAATGCGATATAAAAGAACTTGAGTAAGAGGGAATGTATAAATATTTGGGAATTGATAAGGGTTCAAATAAAACATGAACAAATGTGAATAAAAAAACTTAGTAAGGAATACTTTAGAAGACATTAATTCTGAAAACAGCGTTGACATCTAGGTATAAAATCCAGGCTATAAACCAATTTGCTCTTCCTGTCCTAACTTACAGTTTTGGAGTGATTGGCCCCAAAACATGTTGGATTAGATAGGAAAACAAGAAGGATGCGTCATGCTCACCAAATGATTTATAAAAATCAGTGTATACCATGATTATACATTCCCCGTTCCGAAGGAG
>NC_056725.1:1325781480-1325801480 GCF_019279795.1 Protopterus annectens | reverse complement strand
CCATGATGTTCTGCCACCTTCTGACCCCCAGATCGAATTTGCTGCAGTGAGTCTCTATACTACTTCCACAACACTGGAAAGAAACTCCAACTTCCTCCCTGATCTACAAGGTAGGGGGATGGAGGGAGGTAAAGACGTGATGAATGATGATGTAGGATAATTATAGTTATGTACTTACCATAACTTTGCATCTGTGGTATCTGTAGTCACCATTCATCACGCTAGGGGCTTGGATCCGATATTGCATCCGAGTTGGCAGATGCAGACAACAGCTTAGCACAAGCTCCTCCCCTCCCATAATGCTCCGCTGCCCTCCAATCCCTCAGATAGAGTTTGCATAAGGAAAGAACACAAACCAAAGCACTAACAGCAAAACAGAACCACCATAATCCATCCAATCTTCCAGGATGGGGGCTGGAGGGTGGGACTGTGATGAATGGTGACTACAGATAACACAGATGCCAAGTTATGTTAAGTACATAACTATAAATCTGATGTTATCTAGTTACCAGAGTCCCCAGCTACCAAAATCCTGGAGGTCTCAAGGAAGGACATGCTGAAAAACCGTGGAGCCAAAGGAAGCCCTTCCTCTAGAAACCAAATTCAACTTATAGTGGGAAATGAATGTGTGAGGAGAAGACCACGTTGCTGCTGGACAAATGTCATCTAAATATTGACCATCTGCAAATGCAACTGAGGTAGAAACCGCACTGGTGGAGTGAGCCCTCACTGATGCAGAAAAATGAACACCTTCAAGAATAAATGAAGGAAATACATTACAAAATCTAGCGGAAGACAGTGACTTTCGAAATTCCTCTGCCCTTTCTATTCATAGAAAAAGCTACAAATAACTGGTCTGAACGTCTAAACTCGAGTTCTATGTAGATAAAAATGAAGTTGATGATGAACATCTAATGCGTGCAGGATATATTCCTCTCTATTGCTATAATTAGGAAAAAATACTGGAAGATGAATGCATTGATTGAGATTCATTGTCGAGGCCACTTCAGGCATGAAGGATGGATCTGGCTTCAGAGACGCAGTGTTCTTATGGAAAACTAAGTAGGGTGGCTTGATAGCAAGAGCTTGCAGCTCCGAAACTCTCTTCGCCGAAGTTACTGCTACTAAAAAAGCAATCTTCCAAGAAAGAAATTTGATATCGCAAGAGGCTGCCAGTTTGAAAGGTGGTTTCATCAATGCCTACAGGACCAAAATCAAATCCCATGGAGGAGATGGATGCTTCAAAGGAGGCCGCATGAGGAAAACACCTTTTAAAAAGGCCTAACAGAGGCAGGAAGAAAAGGTAGAATTACCACTAAGGTGAAAATCTGAAATTGCTACCAACTGAACCTTGATCGTAGAAAAACTGGGTCCTTCCTTAAAAAGAAAGGTAAAAAGAGAAGAATCTCAGGAATAGAAGCAAAGAAAGGGCCCAGATTCTTATTCTTTGCCCAAACTGAAAACCTCTTCTCTTTAGTGGAATAAACCTTCCTAGTGGAAGACCTCTGGGAAGGAAGAATAATATCCTTTACGGGTGAAGCTAGCCTGGATTTAGCCAAAATCACTGGAAGTGGACATAACACACTGTCAGACGTAAGGTATGAAGATTTGGGAGCAGGAGCAGAGACGGATGAGACAAAGAAACTGGAATTGGATCAAGCACCCAGGGTGAATGCCTCAAGTGAGACGGTATAAGCAGGAACCACACCTGCAGAGGCCAGAAGGGGGTAATGAGGATCAATTGACTCTTTAGTCATCTGGCTTTCTGAAGTACTCTGGGAATTAAAGGCAAAGGAGAAAATGTATACAGGAGACCTCGGAGGCCAATCATGGGTGAACACATCCCTGGGGGATTCCCCCTCTGGGGGATCAATGCAAAGATGTTGCTGCATTTGTGGTTGAGAGGAGATGTAAACAGATCGCAGCTTGGATAACCCCACCGATGGAAGATCTGTTGAGACACAGGGACCACTCGTGAGGGGTCAGGATAGCCCTGCTCAATTTGTCCCCCAACAAGCTGGATGTTCTGGGAATGTGCATTACAATGGGAAAGCACCCATGGACATTGCCCATTCCCAGACCCTCATGGCCTCACGACACAGGAGATAAAAACGTGTGCCTCCTTGCTTGCTTATATACCAAACTGCCATGTTGCCCGATAGAACTGCAATCGTTCTCTGAAGGAGGAAATCTTGAAAGGCTTGTAATGACAGAAGGACTGCCCCTCATCTCCAGAACGTTGATGTGCAGTTTGGTCTCTGATGGTGACCATGTCCCTTGGACTGTCTGTCCTTGGAAATGTCTCCCCCACCCTAGGAGGGAAGCGTCCGAGGTGACTGCTGCCATAGGAATCGGTGGGGTGAATGACCTGCCTGCTAGGAGGTCTGGTGAGCGAATCCACCATGAAAGATGCTTTCGACACACTCGGGTGACATGAGTGGTGAATGATAGGGGATGCAGCAATGCTGACCAATGAACTGCAAAGGCCCACTGAATAAAGTACAGTTGTGTATACTTACCATAAATATAGATGTTCGAGTGTATTCACTGTTGCAGTCATCACATTTGGGTTATCTGCTTGCAGTAGCCTTCAGTCGTCCTGATTAACAAAGTCTTGGGTCCTGCGTCGGATGTGGTCTTCTTCAGTGACGTCAGGTAGTCAAGGGTATAAAACATGCAGCAGACACCATTACATCAGTTTTTCTTGCCCCAGATGTCAGGTGTCCCTATAATGGGAAGCAATAAAATAAATATAAATATACCTCCAATAAAAAAGCAAATACACCCAAAAGCTTTTAAGCATAGTAAAGGAGAGTAGAGGTATAGTAAAAAAAAATCAGGGATCTGGAGGGAGGGTAACCAGGACTGCAACAGTGAATACACTCAAACATCTACATTTATGGTAAGTGTACACAACTTTACTATGTTTTCATGTTTCACTGTTGCAGTCATCACATTTGGGTAGATTCCCAAAGCTAAGGATGGGAGGAGGAATTCAGATAGCATTAGGACCAGCTATAAGGCCCTGCAAGACTGCAGTGACAAAGCCATCTCTGGGTTTAAAAAAAAAATTAAAAGAAAATTGGCAAACGGTTAATGCTTGGTGAAAGTATGTACAGAACTCCAGCTTCTAGGGTGTCCCTGGTAGGGACACCTCTGAGAAAGGCTGTAGAGGTAGATGCAGCCCTGGTTGAATGGGGTAAATCTGCACTAGCAGATGGCTCGAATGGAAGAAGAGTGAGTTTTTCCAATACAAAGTTAAGGTCTCAGGCTGGAGTTGGGGCTCTTCTGGGTGGTCTTAAATTTTTGGCCCCTCTGAGGAACTGCTTGAGCAGTGGATAAGAGAAGAGGGGAGGTTCTTGTGCTATAATGTGCTGAAATGGCTGAGACGTGAATTTTGATGGAGAAAAAAGAAAGGCCCTTGTGAAGCATCTCAGTTAAGTATTGTAGAATCTGAAGTAAGTTGGGCGCTGCTGTGCTCATCCCTTGCAATTGGCTACAGGCACAGAATCTTTTCCATTTTTCAGCTTAAGATTTTCTAGTACTAGGCCTCCTTGCCTCTAAAATGATATCCATCACTGGTTTACTGAGGGATGGTAAAGGAGAGATTAGGTAATTAGCCAGGCTGCTAGGTTCAGGGTTTGAAGCTGAGGGTGCAAAATCTGGTTCTCCTGCTGAGACAACAGAGTAGGGGGTCTGAGGCAGGTGCCATGGGGCCAACAGTGACACACTGTGCAAGAGGGGGTGCCATTGTTGGCGTGGCCAGTCTGGTGCAGTCAATATCGTCCTTGGTTAGCCCTGTTTGATCTTTAGTAGTACTTTGGAGAGGAGAGGCAGAGGAGCAAAGGCATAAACTGATAGGTTTTTCCAAAAGAGAGACAGAGAATCCACTTTCCAAGCTTGTTTGTGGGTAGTCCTTGAGCAAAATTTGTCTACTTGGTAGTTCTGGGGGGAAGCAAACAGGTCTATATCCGGGCTCCTGCATTTGTTTGTCAATATGTTGAAAGTCTTTGGTTCCAGTTTCCACTAGTGTGGGTCCATGACGTTTCTGCTTAGTCCATCTGCCAGTGTATATTAGTTTTCCTGGCAGGAATTGAGCTTGTAGATGCACATCGTAGCTCAAGGCTGTGTTCCACAGTGCCATGGCTAGAATGCAAGGGGGGGTAATAATGGGTACCCCCCCCCCCCACTTATGTACCACATAACAGTGGTGTTGTCCGTCTTTACCATTAATTGTCCTGGAAGAATGTGGTCCTTGAAGGCTTTCACAGCATTATGTACAGCTAACATTTCTTTCTGATTGAAATGCAGGTGCATTTGACTTGGGTATCATTTGCCCTGAATGCACTTCCCTGCCAGGTGAGCCCCCCATGCATGGTCTGATGTGTCTGTTGTTAGGATTTGGGCGAAGGGGGTAGAGAGAATGATAGTCCCTTGTTTTGGTGGCAGGCCTCTGCCCACCAAAGGAACTCTAAACGTAGGCAAGGTATGATATGAATCATTGCTTCTAGATCCTGAGAATGTTGGCACCATAGGCTTTTTAGATACCACTGTAGTTTCCTAATATGCAGTCTTGCATATGGAATTACAAGAATGCAGGAGGCCATTAACCCCAAGGCTTGCAGTATTTGCCTTGCAGATAGGGTTTTTGTGGCCACTAGTCTGAAGTAGGTTGTCAAATGAATTTGTTTCTTTGGCGTGAGGAAAGCCATCTAGGAAGTTGTATTCAAGCTTGCTCCCAGGAATATAATTTGTTGATAGGGTACCAGGTGAGATTTCTTTTCGTTTATGGTGTACCCCAGAGAAGTTAGCACTTTTTGTACAAACGTCAGATGATTCAATGGTATGTCCTGGCTTTCTGCCTGAATTAGACAATCTTCCATGTATGGGTATACCTGAATATTTCTTTGCCTGCAAAATTCAATGACTGGAGCTAGGCACTCTGTGAATACCCCTGGGCGTAGTAGATAAGCCAAAGGGCAATGCAGAGAACTGATAGTGCATGTAGTCTGCTTTGAAGCGTGGGTACCGTCTGCAAGATTCCCTGATTGGGATGTACAGGTATGCTTCCTTTAAATTGAGTGTTGCCAACCAGGCATCTCTGCCTAGCATAGGAAGCAACTGGTGAATGGTTAGCATCTGGAATTTTAGAATCACCAAAAAGGTGTTTAAAGTAAACAGGTCCAGGATAGGACGCCATGAATTGTCTTTTCTGGGTACCAGGAAAAGTCTTGAGTAGAAACCTTGTCCCTATTCCTCTTCTGGTACAGGTTGAATAGCCATTATGCTTAAGATAGAGACGAATTGCTTTTGAGCCTCTGCCCACTTATTTGGGGGTAGATCTGGCCAACCGTTTGGGGTTCGTCACGTGTGGAAGTGAAATCTGTGTCCATGGGAAACTATATTTAACACCCATTTGTCCTGGGTAATGAGTTCCCAGTTTTTTGCATGTAGAGCAATATTTCCCCCCAAAGAGGCAGTCAGTTGAGAAGTGCTTGGAAGTTTTAAAGTTAAGCCATTGAGACAGTTTACCATGGGGGGAGTTTTCCTACTCCCAGATTTGGAACTGGGGGCCCCCCACTGCTTAGTCCTGTGCGTACCCTGGGACAGAAGCCTGGGTGCTCTGCTGGATCTGGGTTTGGACTGAGAATGCCTGGAAGAGGCAGGAAAGGACCAATTCTTGACGGCCAATGCCTACTAAATCTTGGGATGTTGTACTTGTAAATCTTTTAACAGTTTGCATAGATTTAGTTTTTTTAAAAACAACTTCTGCCTTGTTGCCAAAAAGGCGGTCCTGATTTAAGGGAGCATCCAGTAATTTAGCTTTAACATGATCTGGCAAGGATTGCTCCCTTAAGCCAAGCATGCCTTCTAAGTACAGACCCAGTGACAGCAGCCCTGCAAGATGCCTCTAGTGAATCAAAACCACACTGCAAAGTATGTTTTTCAACCTGTTCAGCAGAATGCATTAAGTCCTGTAAATCCTTATTTTCAGCACAATCAGGAATCAGCATCATTTTCTGTTTAAGCAATCCAATAATATGCTGCTGATACTTTAACATATGAAACTGGCAGTTTAAGGCCCTAATGGCCAAGGCTGCAGAAGTGTATACCTTCTTACCCCATCTATCCAGAGCCCTGGAGTCTCTATCAGAGGGGGTAGGATTTTTGGCACTAGTAGCTTTAATGCCCTTGGGTCCCTGTGAAATGATCTCAGGATCCACAGTCAGATTTCAAAAGGAACTTGTGAGAGTCAGGAACCCTGTAATATCTATCAGGTTTTCTGGGAGAAAGAGGTAAAGAGTCAGGGGCCAAGCTAGATTCCGAAAAGGCATTATCAACAATGTCTAGTAGAGGTGGGATAGCTAAAGGCCTGTACCTCATAGGCAGATGAGTGTAAATCCTGGTCATCAGAGGAAACAGAAATTTCAGAATCTTGGTCAGAAGTATCATAAGCAAACTCAGTCCCAGGTCTCTTAGGTTGGCTTCCCCTGATTAAAGTAATAAGGTCTTCAGCCGTTCTTATCATTTGTTTTTGTAGGCATAGAGGCCTGACCTTGCGGTCTGGGCATCAGTTTTCTAGGCATGGTTCGAGTTTTAGGCCTTGAAGAAGAAGATGCAAGTCAGTGGGCCTGAATACACCCTCAGAAGCCGGTGCCTGCACAGCGGCTCCGGACCCATCTAAGGTAGAGACATCCGCAGGTTCCACAGTTGAAGCATCTCGCAGCATACCGGACTCCGAATGGATCTCAGTAGAGGCTTGCGAATCTAAAGTAGCGGGTATCGGGGGCTGCTAAAGCACCGCACTGAGTACCGGCAAACTGGCTTAGGAGAAGTGAAGTGTTGTCGGCAGCTTTGGACCTAGGCAGCCTGTCTCTGTCTTTATCTTTGCGTTTTTTCAGAATGTTGGTAGTCGGATGGCTTACTGAATACATATCTGGATAATTGAACCGAGCACCAAAATATGTAGAAGTGAAAATATACCGATGATGGATAGTTTGTTGTTTAAATAAGGCACAAAACCAACAGCGAGCTACGTCAATGTCAGGGCCTAGGCAAGGAACACAGGACGAATGAAAATCTTTATGAGGTATTTGCTTTCCACAAAAAATGCAATTATTTACTTTTACTGACATTGGTTTAGAGCAAGAAAAAGTTTCCCCAACAGGGTACTTAGCTTTAAGTTGAAGACTTCAGTTCTGAAACTCGAAAATGAAAATTTCAGGAGTCGGCCGACCGGCACTTGCGAACTGTTTTTGCTTCGGGCACCGCACGGCAAGAAAGACTGATGTAATGGTGTCGGCTGCATGTTTTATACCCCTGACTACCTGACATCACGGAAGAGAAGACAGCAACCAACGCAGGACCAAAGACTTTGTTAATCAGGCTGACTGAGGGCTACTGCAATCAGATAACCCAAATGTGATGACTGCAACAATGAAACACGAAGAACATCTCTCATATGGTACCGAGCCATCAGTACCAAATAAATGGCGGCCGCCATGGATCCTTGAGCTCTGAGAATGAGTGAAGCCGGAGGACATGTTTGCTCCAGTAGAACCTGAACCCGGGCATGAATAAAAGACACCCGGCAAAGAGGAAGGGCTGCGATCTGCATGGTGGTATCCAACAGAGTGCCTATTAACTCCAGACGTTGGATTGGAATCAAAGAGGATTTGGCCATGTTCATTGTAATGCCCAACTGCTTAAACAGGGAGAGTAAGGTGTGAATGTTGTCCAATAGTCGATGCCTTGTAGGGGCCGTCAGGAGCCAATCATCCAAATTGGGAAAAACCTGGATTCCCTGCAACCGGAGACGAGCTGCCACCACTGCCATGCATTTGGGGGCTGAGGTGAGGGCAAAGGACAGGGACCTAAAATGAAAATGATCAACTCCTAGGCAAAAGCAGAGAAATTTCCTGGACCGTCGAGCCATCTTTATATGGGAGTATGTGTCCTGGAGGTCCACTGAGCACATCCAGTCATTGCTGAGCAAGAAGGGCACAATCGACTGCACACTGACCATCTGAAACTTCGACTGTTGTACAAACAGGTTCATGTGACTGAGGTCCAGAATAGGACATAGGTCCCCTGTTCTCTTTGGAACTAAAAAGAAGCGGGAATAAGTTCCAGATCCTGTCTACACTGTGGGGACCTCTTGGCGGCTCTTTTCTGAAGAAGGTTCGCAACCTCTTGACGGGCCAACTCTTCCTGACCAGGTGGCACATTTGGAAGGGCTCTGGATTTCGGGAGAACTTCCGAAAAGGGAATGCAATAGCCCCTGGATATAATTTGCTAGCATCCACTGATCATTTGTATAGCTTGCCCAGGCTAGAAGGTGCCAAAGACAACCGACCCCCGACTGCCTCCAGGGAAGGACAGTCAGGCAACACCTCAGGGAAGCTGCAAAGGTTTCTCAGAGAAGGGTTCCCTGGAACCTTGATTTCACGGGCTTCCCCTGCCCCTAGGGTGACATCTACCATTGCAACCTCTTCCCCATCCCCTGGAAGAGGAATCCTCTTGAACACCCTGAAAGAAAGACTGAGCTTTCCGAAATTACATTTTCTTACTCCCCTTCTGGGTCTTAAAAAAGGACCTCTGAGGGGCAGGAAACCTGATCCCAATGGCCAACAAAGTCTTCCCTTTCTGTTCACTGCCGTTTAACATCTCTTTCACAATGGGTCCAAAGAGAGTGGAGCCATCAAAAGGGGCTTTAATAAACGACGTCTTGAAGGCCTCTGCAAACCCACTCAGGCACAGCCAGGCATGACGCCTAATGGCGATGCCTGAGCCCGCCACCCGTGAGGACCCTTCTGCAGCATTGGAGATTAGCCTCATGGACGAATTTGCAACTGAATGAAAGGCTGACAACTTTGGAGAAACTACCTTGAATTCCTCCTCAGACATGGACCCAGAGAGGGAAGTAGACAGTGCCTTTATCAAATCCCTCAGGAGACAGGTGAAATGCACAAGATAACTTAATGCTAGCAGGCTAAAGGCAGCCGAGATGAACACCCACTTTCCAAATCTGTCCAGAGCTCTCGATTCACGATTGGGAGGATGGACAGAAGAACTCTGCTCTGCCAATTCCTTTTTGGTGGCAGCGGCCACCACAACAGCATCAACCGGAACTGCTTTGGAACAAAAGATTTTATCTGCTGGGGGAATGAAAAATTTGTCTGCTTTCTTAGGCACTGGCTCCACAGTTATCTGGCTCTTTTCAAGCCCTGCTGGCCACGAGATCAATAAGCTGGTGGGTGGGTGGGACTCCCAAGAGGTAGATGGGCCCGTACCAAAACCTTCCAGAAATACGGTTTCCTCCAAGGACAGGGATTGGGCAGATCACCTTTGGCATTGATCTCAAGTATGTCTCCAACAGAGACGTCCTCCAGCGAAGATCTCAGGGTCCCGTCCCCTTCATTAGCATCTGTATCCTCGGTTAAGGACTCCATAAGGGAGTCAAGATGTCTCCTCTTACATGTCCTCTTCCAGGGAACTTCCTCCGCTGGAGGCTGCGGGGAAGACTCAGAAGAGGAGGGGACCCCTGAGGAGGAGGCACCCCCCTGGAGGCTAGGTTGGACAGGCTGACTGGAAGCAGGATGAAGTGGCCTGTTAAGATACTGCAGGGGAGGCAGCTCTGATCGCAGAGAAGGATCTTTTCACCGCCTGGAAAGCGAAAGGACTGGAGGAGGTCCCACCACCCTCTCCCGCTCATAATACCCTAGCAGAAGAGAAGGTAGACCCCACCCCTGGCCCCCCACTCTGCCGGACAGCACCGGACCACAGGTGTCAAAGGAGGAGCCGAATGGAAGAGACTTGTCCGAAAATCCCAGGTCCAAATCCAACCCCATGGACTCTGGGTCGACAGCCCTGACTGAAGGGATGGTCTGTCGGGGGGGGTAGGAACAGTACCAACCACCAATCCCACTAGGGAAGGGCCCAAACAGGACCCAGATGCTCCCCTAGCCTCTTCCCCTCTCATCAATCCCTGAGAATCCAAGTCACTGGTCGGATGAGGAGCGGTTAAATGGGAAGTGGGAGATTGGATTCCCGACCTGTGGGCCGGGGAAGCCAGAAGCCCCAACTCCATCTGAGCTTTCAGAAAGGCCCTCATCATCCTGTCCATATCCAGAGGAAGGGCACTCCTGGAAGATAAGGAGGATATGAAGGACCTGCTGAGAGAGCCGTGCCTGGAGCCTGAAGGTCTTCTCTTG
The DNA here is from genome assembly GCF_019279795.1 of Protopterus annectens. Lineage (NCBI taxonomy): Eukaryota > Metazoa > Chordata > Ceratodontiformes > Protopteridae > Protopterus > Protopterus annectens. Next base: position 1,325,791,266 of record NC_056725.1, on the reverse strand, counting down.
TGTGCCCTACAGTGAGACCTACTAGGAGGAGACTGCTTGCACTGAAGTCAAGGGATCCAAGGGAAGATCCTCCACTAAAATCGGGTCCAGCAAGACTCTCGGATCAGACTTAATTGGAGCCGATATCAATGAAGGATACTAAATGACAACCCTCAAATCTCTTGGATCCGAGAAGGTCGGATCTGTGGGCACGGCTCCTATCCTCGAATCCAGAACCCTGGACCCGGGAGAGGGAGTCGAAGGAGTCAGATCTGATGGCTTTGGATCCAAGCCCTTGGATCCAGTCATAGACTCCCTGGACGGTCTCGGACCCGAGGATCTCGGATCTGAAACTGCCCTGGCTGGAGCAGGATCCGAGGACTTAGAACCCAACAGTCTGGGACATCTGGACAGGGCCTTCTCCACAGGAATCCTCTTTCTAGCCCCTGAGGAGCCCACCTTGGCCAGGGAACCAGTGCCCAAGAGGCCTCCTTTGACTAAATCTTTAATAACCAACTTATTACGACGGTCGACCAAGGCTCTAGGATTGAAGGCGGCACAAATGCCGCATTCCACCTCGAGGTGGTCGCCGTCGAGACAATACAGACACGCCTCGTGTGAGTCGGAAATAGGCATTTTCCGACCACATGATGAGCATCTTTTAAAACCCACAGGTTTATCAGACATAATCAAACCTAGGGGAAAAACCTTTACTCATAGTCCTAGACAAGCCATATTTCAGAAACACACAACAAGACCGTCCGAAACACTCGCCAACCACTCACTACTATTTAGATCAACTACTCTAGCTAGGCCAAACCCAGTACACAAGAAAAACAAAAAACCTGGGAAAAGGGAGTCAACATAAAGACTAAGTAACCAACCGCTGGGGGACATAAAGGGTAAGATAATTATCACAAATGACAGAAAAATGAATAAGCCAATAACAAAAAAAATCTCAAAGATACACTTACAACTAATGAGGAGCTGAGCAATCTGCGCCTGTCTTACTGAAGTCCCAAACGATATCTGCGGGATTGGAGGGCAGCGGAGCATTATGGGAGGGGAGGAGCTTGAGCTAAGCTGTTGTCTGTGTCTGCTGGCTCGGGTGTGATATTGCATCCAAGACCCTAGCATGAGGAATGGTGACTAGATAACATCCGATCACAGATGCCAAGTTATGGTAAGTACATAACTCCTAATCTGATGTCATCCAAGTCATCATTCATCACAAAAGGGTCAGAGTCCCCAGCTACCATAAACCCTGGGAGGCCTCAAGGAAGGACATGCCAGAGCACTGTGGAACCAAAGTAAGCCCTGCTCTTAGAAACCAGATCAAGCTTGTAGTGAGAAATAAACATGTGAGGGTTAGACCAAGTGGCAGCAGCAAAAATGTCATCAATAGAAAGCCTTGCACAAAGGCTGAAGAAGTTGCTATGGACCTAGTAAAATGAGCCTTGACATTTCTTGGAACCTCGAAACCTCAAGTTGATTAAGACTGTAGACCGTAGAGATGCCACTAGACATCCATTTAGAAGTAGTAACCTTAGAAACTGGAAGGCTGTGACTGTTAGGGGAAAAGGCCACAGAGGTGTTCTGACTTACGAAAACCTTTTGTGCTATGCAAGTAGAACCATAACTGTCGGTGAATGCCCAAGGTATGTAGGATATACTCCCCTTTGTCAGAATAGTTGGGGAAGAAAACTGGAAGCTGAATACATTGGTTTAGAGATGATTTGGAAGCAACCTTGGGCAAGAAGGAGGGGTTTTGTCCCAAGAGAGAGTCTGTGCTTGTGAAAAATCAAGTTGAAGAGAAGTAATGGTGAGCACCTGCAGTTCTGAGTCCCTCCTAGCCCAGGTAATAGCCATAAGAAAGGCTATCTTCCATGACAGGAACTTGAAGGCTCAAAAAGGACGCCTAGTCAAGGACTGCAAAACCAGCGTGAAGTCCCAAGGAGCTGAAGGGTCCTTAATCAGAGGCCACAGCACAAAAACCCCTTTCGTAAATGATTTGCAAATCTAGGAAGAAAAGGAAGAGTCAGAGCTCACATGAAAGTTGGAAATCTCCACCAAACTGAAGCTTGATAGTGGAAAAACTTGCTCCCGGTTGGAACAGAGGACAAGTACAGTTTTGTACCTACCATAAATGTAGATGTTCGAGTGTTCACCCTGCTGCAGTCATCACACTTGGGTTATCCTGCCGTCAGGCGGTCCCGCAGTCGGCCCGAGTTCCAACGTCTTGGTCCGGCATCGGTTGCTGTCACTTCTTCCCTGACGTCAGTGCGCCAGGGGTATATAAGAGGCATCCAATGCCATTTTCTTCAGTTTTTCTTGCCCCAGATGTCAGGTGCCCCCAATAGGTAGGCAATATATATTGCTATATAAAATTGTAAATATAGAAATAAAACAATACCTTCCGGCACAAGCAAATACACCACAGAGGTTACACAGGATAGAAAGGTATAGATAAGTCCAGCTAGTTCAGAGGGGATGGAGGGACGGTAACCTGGACTGCAGCAGGGTGAACACTCGAACATCTACATTTATGGTAGGTACAAAACTGTACTATGTTCATTGTGTTACCCTGCTGCAGTCATCACACTTGGGTAGAATCCCAAAGCTAAGGATGGGTGGTGGAGTTAAACTGGGTTAGAAGAAGCTAGTAGGCCCTGCAAAACTGCAGTGGCAAAACCAGCTCTAGTCTTAGAATATAGAGGTAAGTGATAGTGTTTGGTGAAGGTGTGCACTGAACTCCAAGTTGCAGCTTCCAGAATATCCTTGGTTGGCAGCTCCCTGAGAAAGGCTGCTGATGTAGCTGTAGCCCTGGTGGAGTGGGACCTAATGTTAGCAGATATCGGTTTCCCATGATGCATGTAGCAGAAACGTATGCAATGTCCTATCCATTTTGAAATGGTCTGTTTTGAGATAGCTTTTCCTTGTGATCCTGCCGCATAGGCTACAAAGAGCTGGTCAGATTTTCTGAAAGCCTTAGTTTTATCCAAGTAGTAATGTAATTGCTTGGGAATGTCCAAAGAGTGCAGGAGTCTTTCTCCTTTGTTCTGGGGATTTGGGAAAAAGGTGGGCAAATGAATGGTTTGGTTTAGGGCCACACTGGATACCACCTTTGGCATAAAGGAAGGGTTAGTTTGTACAGAGACTCTGTCTTGATGAAAAATGAGGAAAGGCTCCACAGCCATTAGCACCTGTAGCTCTGAGACTCTTCTAAGCTGAAGTTATTGCTAGTAGCAGGGCAGTTTTCCATGAAAGAAATTTTAAATCAGTTGAAAAAGCTGGTTCAAAGGGCGGCAGTGTAAGCTGTTCCAGAACAAAGTTGAGATCCCAAGTAGGTGTTGGTGCTCTCCTGGGCAGTCTTAAGTTCTTAGCCCCTCTGAGGTACTGTCTTAGGAGTGGATGTGAAAATAAAGGAGGATCCGTGTTGTAATGAGCTGAAATTGCTGAGGCGTGGATCTTAATAGATGAAAAGGAAAGTCCTTTGTGCAACATCTCAGTTAAATATTGTAGAATCTGAGGAATGTTTGGATCAAGGGGATTTTGGCCTTTAGCCTGGTTCCAGGCGCAAAATCTTTTCCATTTGTCTGAATAGTTTTTCCTGGTGCTGGGCCTCCTGGCCTCCAGAATGACAATCATAACAGCTTTGGATAGAGGTGTTGGCTGTTTGTTTAGGTAATTTGCCATGCAGCCAGGTTTAAAGTCTTGAGCTGGCTGTGTAGAATCTGATTGTCTCGCTGGGTGAGCAGGTGAGGAATTTGTGGTAAAATCCATGGTGGGCCATGGGCCATGTTCCTTAGAATTGGATACCAGTGCTGGCTTGGCCAGTCTGGTGCAATGAGTATCATTTGTGGCCTCTCTAATCTGACTTTCAGCAGTACCTTTGCTAGAAGAGGCAGTGGAGGAAAGGCACACACTGTTAATGTTTTCCAACTGAATGAGCGGGCATCCACTTTCCAAGCTTGTAGGTGGAATGTCCTTGTGCAAAATTTTTGAAGTTGGTAGTTTTGGGGGATGGCAAACAGATCTATGTCTGGGCGTCCTCATTTTTGAGTTATCATAGCAAATACTTGTGGATCTAGTTTCCACTCATGGGGATCCATGATGTTTCTGCTTAGGGCATCTGCCAATGTGTTTTTCTTTCCTGGCAGGAATTGTGCTTGTAGTTGAACTTGGTAAGACAGTGCTGTGTTCCACAAGGTCATTGCTTGCCTGCATAGAGGGTAGGAATGTGTGCCCCCTTGCTTGTTTATGTACCACATTACTGCGGTATTGTCCGTCTTTATTATTAGTTGTCCTGGGTGTAAGTGGTCCTTGAAAGCTGTTAGGGCATTCTGTACTGCTAGCATTTCTTTTTGATTGATATGCAGATGCCTTTGATCTGTAGTCCATTTGCCCTGAATGCACTGTCCTACCATGTGTGCTCCCCACGCATAGTCCGATGCATCTTTTGTTATAGTTTGCCTGGCTGTGGGTAAGGTGAAAGGCTGACCCTTGTTGAGGTGACATGCCTGTGCCCACCATAGAAACTCCTGTTGAAGGTAGGGAATGAGTAGTATCATTGTTTCCAAGCTGTGGCTGTGCTGAGTCCATACGCTTTTCAGGTGCCATTGTAATTTCCTCATATGCAGTTTTGCAAATGATATTAGTAGTATGCAAGATGCCATGAATCCCAAGGCCTGCAGAATTTTTCTTGCAGGGAGTTGGGTCTTTGTTGCCATTATTTTGAAGTATTGAGTCAGCTATTGTTGCTTGTCTGGCGTGAGATAAGCCATCTGGGCCGCTGTATTCAAGCTGGCACCCAGGAATGTTATGTTTTGTGAGGGCACTAGTTTTGATTTCTTTTCATTTACTGTGTACCCTAGGCAACTTAGAAGGTGTTTGACAAATGCCAGATGCTTTAAAAGAATGTCCTTGCTTTCTGCTTGAATAAGGCAGTCGTCCAGGTATAGGTATATTTGAATTCCTCTTTGTCTGCAGTATGCAATTACTGGTGCCAGGCATTTTGTGACGACCCTGGGCGCAGTAGATAAGCCAAAGGGCAGTGCAGAGAATTGATAATGGGTTGAACCTGCAATGAAGTGGCGGTATCTTCTGCAATTTTGTCTGATAGGGACATGCAGGTACGCCTCCTTGAGATCCAACGTTACTAGCCAAGCCTTCTTGCCCAGCATGGGAAGAAGCTGCTATAATGTTAGCATCTTGAATTTTGGTACTTGCAGATAGGTGTTCAGAATTGAAAGATCCAGAATGGGTCTCCATGCTTTGTCCTTTCTGAGGACTAGAAAGAGTCTTGAGTAAAATCCTTGTCCTTGCTCCTGTGTAGGTACCTGCTGAATGGCTCTCAAGTCCATGAGAGCTGTAATTTCTTTTTGTGCCTCTGCCCATTGATTTGGTGGCAGGTTTGGCATTCCTTTTTTCCTTGGCAAGATATGAAAGTGGAATCTGTATCCTTGTGAGACGATGTTTAGGACCCATTTGTCTTTTGTGATGATGTGCCAGTTGTCTGCAAAAAGTGCTAATTTTCCTCCCAAGGGAGCTGCCAAGAGAGACTTGCTTGGAAGTTTGAGGGTTGAGTCATTGTGTTTGCCTTCTGCTAGCTTGGGGCCTGTCTTCTCCTCCTTTCTGGGTAGCAGTACCCCATTGGCGAGGTTTGTAAGGGCCTTGTGACTGACCTCTGCCCCTTGGGCATCTGTATTTGCCCCTCTGTGATCTGTCAGAAGCTGGAAAGGACCATTTTTTTTGCTGGCCAATTTCTGCTGAAACGAGGGGGTTGTACCTGTAAAAAATCCTTGACCGTTTGCATAGACTTTGCCTTATCCTCCATTTCCTTTAAAACCTCTTCTGCTTTGACACCAAATAATACATCCTGCTGTAAGGGTGCATCCAATAATTTTGCTTTAACATGATCAGGTAGGGTTTGTTCTTTTAACCAAGCATGTCTACGTATGACAGACCCAGTAACAGCTGCTCTACAGGAAGCTTCCAATGCATCAAATCCACACTGTAAACTATGTTTGCCCACCTGTTCAGCTGCATGCAACAGATCCTGCATTTCCTTGAATTCAGACTGTTCAGAATGTGTGCTCATTTTTTGTTTTAATTGAGACATTAGGAATTGCTGATATTTCAACATGTGAAACTGACAATTTAATGCTCTCATAGCCAGAGTAGCTGAGGTGTATATCTTCTTTCCCCATCTATCTAGGGCTCTGGCATCCCTTTCAGAGGGTACAGGATTTTTAGCCATAGAAGCTTTAGCCCCTTTGAGACCCTGGGAAATTGTTTATGGGTCAGCCACAGGGCTTTTATAAAGGAATTTGTGGGAGTCAGGTACTCTGTAGTATCTGTCTGGTTTGACTGGAGCAGGAGGTAGAGAGTCTGGATTTACACTAGACTCCAAGTAAACATCCTCCACAATGTCTAAAACTGGAGGGATAGCCAGTGGTCTGTGCTGGGTAGTAAAAGGAACTCTCGGAGCCTTTTCTTAGAATCAGAGTAGCCCTGGCCTTCCCAGTGGAAATGTTCCCTCATGGTATGTAAAGTTTCCCCAAAGGAGTAGTCTTTAGGGGGAGATGCTGAGGGAATAGAGTCTTCAGCATCAGAGTCTTCATAAGGGGGAAAAGCATAATCCTGTTCCTCAGAGGAATCTGAGGAAATTGAAACCTGGTCAGAGGAAGCGTAATCCTCCTCTTGTCTTGGTCTTTTATCTGGAGGGGGATGGGAACCCCTGATTAGGGTAATCAAATCTTCAGCCATCTTAAGCATCTGTTTCTTAGGCATGGGGCCTTGAACTGGAGACTGATGTGCAGTCTTTTTAGGTTTTAATGGAGTTTTAAACTTAGCATAAGATTTAATGGTGAGTGTAGTCGGTCTGAAGACACCTTCTGCAACTGAAGGTGTTTCTACTGCACCGGGATCTCCTCCTGCTCTGGTGTTGGGAGGGCCTAATGAAGATGGCTGTGACGGCCTAGTACACTCCGGTTGAGAATCCGCAGCTGTCTGGGGTTCCAATTCTGCGGTCGTCAGGGGCTGCGTAGGTGCCTCACTGAAAACCGGAGAACTGGCGACAGGCCCAGCAGAGGCCTTGGAGTCTGGCTTGGTCTTAGGCTGCCCGTCCTTGTCCTTGTGTTTTTTATGCATGCCAGTCGTTGGCTGCTCCGACGGCATGATATAATTAAATTTCCTACCAAAGTAATGTCGTGCGAAGTCAAAACGGCGTTTGATAGTTCGTTTATTAAACCTAGCACAAAACCAACAACCTGTGACGTCGTTGTCTGGGCCTAGACAAGGAATACAAAAAGAATGGAAGTCCTTATGAGGTATTTGCTTCCCACAAGAAATGCAATTGTTAACTTTTTCTGACATCAGACTGAGGCAAGAAAAGGTTCCCCAACGGGGTACTTAGCTTTATTGAAGACTTTGGACTGAAATTCGATTTGAAAATCTCAGGTGTTGGCTGACCGGCACTTGCGAACTGCTTCTGCTTTGGGCACCGAACGGCAAGAAAGACTGAAGAAAATGGCATCGGATGCCTCTTATATACCCCTGGTGCACTGACGTCAGGGAAGAAGCGACAGCAACCGACGCCAGACCAAGACTTTGGAACTGGGGCCGACTGCGGGACCGCGTGACGGCAGGATAACCCAAGTGTGATGTCTGCAGCAGGGTAACACGATGAACATCAAAGGTATATCGGACACTGAAGCAGAAAAGGGATCCAGATTCCTGCTCTTATCTCAGATAGAAAACCTTTTCCACTTACTACTGTATACCTTTCTAGTGGAGAGTTTCTGGGAGGCTACAATGATACGTTGAATGGGGGAAGCTAGCTTGAACTGTTTTATGATCACTGGAATTGGAGAAACCATGCAATTAGACAAAGGGTCCGAAGGTTTGGGAGAGAAAGCCCCAACAGATGGGAAATCAGATCCAGATGGCAATACAGTACCCAAGGCAGATACTTCAGATGAGACCAGATGAAGGAGAACTACGGCTGACGAGGGCAGAAAGAGGCAATGAGGATAAGGGATGCCCTCAGGTGTAGCATTTTCTGCAGAACCTTGGGTATTAAGGGAACAGGAGGGTAGGCGTAAAGGAGACCTGGAGGCCAACTGTGAATTAGAGAATCCCTTGGTGACTCCCCCTGAGGGGGATCCGGGAGAAGTACCTGCTGCATTTGTGGCTGACTGGGGAGGCAAAAACATCTCAGCACAGTTGACCCCAACAGTCAAAAATCTACTTCACCACTGAAGGATGAAGGACACTCATGAGGACTCAAGGCAGATCTGCCGAGGCTGCTGGCCAACATGTTGGAATCCCTAGGTATTTATGTTGCAATGAGGAAGCTGCCGGCGGACATTGTAATTTCCCACACTCTCATGGCCTCTGCACAACGAGTAAGAAAGTGTTCACTCCCTGTCTGCTGACATACCAGACGACTGCCATGTTGTCTGTCTGAACTGTTATCATCCCTAGAGAGAGGCAGTCCTGGAAGCCTTGCAACGATAGAAGATCTGCTTTCATCTGTAGCATGTTTATATGCAACATGGTCTTTACTGGGGACCGTGTACCCTGGACAGCCTTCCCCTGAAAATGCCCCACCCCTCCCGGGAGGCGTCTATGGTCACTGTGGCCATGGGCGGTGGGAGAGAAAAGGGCTTGCCTAGACAGAGATCCTGAGACTGAAGCCACCACTGGAGGTGATGTTTGCACACAGGCATCAGTTTTATGGTCAAAGATGGGAGATGAAGCAGGGCCAACCATTGGACATCTAAGGTCCACTGCAAAATCTGCATGTGGTACCTAGTTAATGGAATGAGATGAATGGCCAAGGCCACTGATCCTAGATCCCGAAGAACCAGGTAAACAGAGGGGCATGACAGGTCTAAAATCTGAGTGACCCGCTCCCATATCAGCTGAATTCTGTGCAAGGGTAAGGCTGCAATCTCTAAAACGGAGCCTAACTGAACTCCTACAAATTCCTAATGCTGAGAAGGGATCAGGTTGGACTTCGTGAGGTTGACTGTTATCCCCAACTGACGGAAGAGGGAGAGAACATATCAGACTGCCTGTATCAGGCCAAGCCTCGAAAGAACCGTGAGGAGCCAATTGTCAAGATATGGAAAGACCTGGAACCTCTGCAGTCGCAGGTGAGCCACTACCACCCCATACATTTGGTAAACACACGGATGGCTGTGGTGAGACCGAAGGGTAGGGCTCTGAACGGGTAGTGACTGGCTCCCAGCCAGAAGTGAAGATGTCTCCTGGAACACCTGTCTAAGCATCCTGAAGATCCACAGAGCACAGACAATCATCCTTGCGCAAAAGTAGCAGAAAATCTAGAACTTTCATTTCTTCACTGAAATATTGAGCTCAATGACATCCAGAAAAGGCTGTAGGCCCCTCATCTTTTTTGGTACTAAAAAGAAGTGAGAGTAACTGCCGGATCCTTTTTATCCTGCTGGGACGTCTTGGATTGCTCTCTTTAGAAGATGATGTTGAACTTATCTGAAGGCCAACTCCCTCTGGGTGGAAAGTCTGGGACATAATGCCTTACTGGAGAGGGTTCCAAAAAGGGAATGAAACAGCCACTGGAAACAATACTTAACACCCACTAATTGGAAGTTCGTCCAGGCTTGTGGGTGTAGAGAAATTCAACCCCTGACTGCTCCCAGGGCAGAGCAGTCTGGCAATGCTTCAAGAACGCTGATACAACTGCTTAGAGAAGGGTTCCCTGGAGCCCCGATTCTGCAGACCACCCTGCCTCAAGGGCATCTTCATCCACTGAAACCTCTC